>NC_136269.1:32451977-32552433 GCF_964187855.1 Myxine glutinosa | reverse complement strand
GTTTTCACTAACGGGCATAGAGATGAAAGGCACCTGAAAACCAGTTGATTCTGGCAGATGGGGCTAATTAGCCTTGGTAGGCAGCTCATCTAGGAGAAGGAATCTCTGAATCAAAATCCGCCGATACCTTGCGGTTCAGGTTTTGAAACCAAAGGCCTGGGGTTTAACGGGATAAAGGTAAAAATCCTTCTTAAAGGAGGTGTCCTTTGCATTCATTCAACCTGTGGGCGACCGTTGGGTAAGGTGCACTACTCCATTTTAGCATCCCGATCAGGTTTATCTGAAGTCATGTGAGCAGGTGGTAGATGGAATCAGCTGGCACATATTGCCAGTAATGGCTGCATGACTTTGATGCTAGGCAGAGGATTTTCTTATGGAGCGCAATGTCTAGGATCACCCGTCTAGTATGGCTTCCCGGAAGAAGGCAATGGTGTACCATTTCAGTACATACCAATAAAACAACCATGATCGGAAATCTAAGAGATAAAGCTATGGTGCTGGATGATGAGCACTTCCCCAGGATTAAAAGCACCCAAATGGGTATGGAGGAAGAGCAAATCGTTTTTATGAGTCGGCCTCATAAAAAGAGGCCTGGTCATTATGATGGAACTGGATCAAACCTGCAAGTAAATGCAGTCGTTGAGGTCGCCATAACCAAAAGTCGAACTCTGAGCTTCTCAACCATTCACAAATTTGGAACATGGATTGCAAGGTCAATTTAAAAACTCTCGTATCCGGATCCAGATCAGGATCTTCACCAAAACCGAAATAATTCATCATTGACACACACACATCCAACCTGTCTACCAAGTTTTGTCTGAATCTTTCCATAACCTTTTGAGATATCCTGCTCACAAACAGAAAGACAGACAAACAGGGGTGAAAACAACGTCCATCAACCCTCGGAGGCAGAGGTAATAAGGGAAAGAAGCCATTTGCAGAGCTGAACCTGGTTGACAGAATGCCGGACAAATTGTGCAAGAGTTTGAAGACATTGTAAAAGAAGAGGCCAAAAACAACATCCCAAAAACAAGCGAAAAGAAGAACAAATGGCTGTCAGAAGAGGCAATGCATATTGCAGACAGAAGAAGAGATGAAAACCAAAGGTGCATCAAGAGGACATTAAGCTTCCCAACTTCCAATGACAAGCTAGGGAAGACAAGGATAAATATTTCAAAGATGCACGCATAGATAGAGAAAGTGTCAACAGAGCGGAAAAACAGAGATCTTTGTAAGAAGATCAGAGATCACAGGAAAGTGTCGGCCGAGGATTGGGGGGTCCTTAAGAGGAGAATAGGAAAATATCTGACAGAAGAAACACAGGTGAAACGAGAATGAGCAATGAAAGATTGCATACCCCCGCCCGAACTTGTTTTGTGTGGTTTTAAAGTACGTATTTTAATGACATACTCACATTCTAATTTTACCATACATACTTTATGCATGTACTCATATTTAAATTGTACATACTTTATAGAGGCACTCGGTTGAAGAAGATAACTGTGTAAAAAAAAAAAAAGCAGTCTATGCTGGCAAATGATATGTGGACAAACAGACAGACAGACAACCAAACAGGCCCGAATGCAAATACCCTCTCCTCTGGCGAGGGTAATTAAGATGGATCGAAGGACTATACAGAAACTCTACACAAACAAGATAGCAATATGATGGCAACCTTTGAAGAAAGAGAATATGAGCAATAACCAATAGTGATAGAATACGAGAGCCCGGAAAGAGCTGGCAAATGGAAGAGCACAACGTACTGATGAAATTCCAACATAACTCTTTAAGGTAGTCTTTAAGGGAAGAGGCAATCAAACTTTTAACAGTACACAGATATGGAGCAGAATTGTTTGGCCGAAAAGGTGGAAGCAGTCCAGTCAGTCCACATACCATTGCCAAAGGGGATGCAAGAGAATGTTCAAATACAAACAACAACAGGCATTTTAAGGCCATTTTCCCTGCAAGAGCGGGGGTTAGCCTTGCGGTCCCCATGACAATCTTCTCAATTTTGCACTTTTTTCTGCATCTCCCCTTGTTAACCCCCTTGCCGCATTTCTTCTTCAACCATCTTTAGCCAAGTCTTTCTCGGTCTTCCCGGTCCTCTACTTCCTTCTACATTCATTTCCATCACTCTTCTCAACCAGTCACTTTCATCCTTCCTCAACACATGACCAAACCATCTCAA
The DNA here is from genome assembly GCF_964187855.1 of Myxine glutinosa. Taxonomy (NCBI): domain Eukaryota; kingdom Metazoa; phylum Chordata; class Myxini; order Myxiniformes; family Myxinidae; genus Myxine; species Myxine glutinosa. Next base: position 32,550,245 of record NC_136269.1, on the reverse strand, counting down.
ACTGTTTCTCTTCACAGCATCCATCACAGGTTCTATTCCCATCATCTTTCGCAATTCATCATTTGTCTTCCTCTCTCTCAACGATACTCCACACATCCACCGAACCATTCGCATTTCCACCCTTTCCAGCCTTCGTTGCTGCTCTACGTTCATTACCCATGTCTCGCTCCCATAAATCATAACACTTCTCACACATGCACCATACACCTTTCTCTTCAGCTTCAACGACACTCCCCTCCTCGTCAGCACGCCACTCAGTTCCCGAAACTTCTTCCATGCACATCTCACTCCAGAAACCGTTGCCGAGTCTGATCCACCTTCTCCATTCAGCATGTCTCCGAGGTAGCAAAATGTTTTCACACCTTCCAGCTTCATGCTGTCTCCAAGATCCAACTCAACATTTCCTCCATCTGCAGCTCCCTCTGTGCACACCTTACACTTGAATGTAGCTGCCACACTGGTTAATGACCCTCTCAAACCACTACATTTTTGATGAACCCACTCAGCGCACATTGTACATTGAATGGAGTTCACTCTGACACCCTTCCTGCACACAGCACACGGCCACTTCCCAGTTCTTTCCACCTCACCACATGCTTTACCACTTGCCATCACTTTCGTTTTTCCGATATTCACCTTCAGACCTTTCGTCTCGATACATTCCTTCCACTTGTTCATCTTCTCCTTCAGTCCATCCATACTTTCTGCAATCAACACCAGATCATCTGCATACAACAACTCCCATGGTAAACCCTCCTTTACGTTCCGAGCCAGCACCTCCATAACAGCTACAAATAGTAGTGGACTTAGTACCGACCCCTGATGCAGTCCCACCTTCACCTCAAACTCACCACTGTTCCCGTCCTTTGTCCTTACAGCTGTGCGTGCTCTTTTGTACATTGCCATCACTACTCTGATCAACCATTCCTCCACTCCTAACTTCCTCAATGCCCATGTCACTACTTCACGTGGAACACTATCGAATGCTTTCTCCAGATCAACAAACCCAATAAACAACTTCTTCCTCTTCTCCATGTACTTCTTCATGTTCAAATAACCGAAACATTGACTTCATTTAACATGACAGCAAGATATCAATAAAGACCATTCAACACATAATAGAAGATTTCATTTAAGCGAGAAATTCCAGTTGAGCACACAGGTTTCAGAAGAGGAAGAGGAACAAGGGATCAAATGGCAAATCTCAGGTGGATCATGGAAAAAGCAAGGGAATAGGAAAGGAAGGTGTATCTGTTTTATAAATTCCTAGCAAAAGTATCTATCCCCAGTGACAGGAAACGTATAAGTCAATCTATCAATTTAAATTATTCCGAGGACTTTAAAAATGGCAATTCTGTTGCACTCTTGATTTCACTCAGAGCTGAAGTTCTGAGCTACTTATACTCACCTCAAAATAGTGGTGCTACATCGGGCGGCGGAGAATGAACATTAAAGATTACTAGAAGGGACAATAAAGTGATTAAGTATATTGCATCAGGAAAAGTTAAATGAAAATGCAAAATAACCAATCAGCAGCTTTTCAAATGCAGAACGCGGGAAGCGGCCGCCGTAACAGATAAACACACGGACAGACACCACGGTTCATAAATAAAATAATAAAAGGCAGTGTCCATCCGTCCAAAACCATGAAACCTGGCGGCTTCAAACCTTGCATGCATACATCTAGACCTCCAACAGATTGCAAGGATGAAAACTGGGTGTTTGGGTGTGTTATAACATCCTTTTTGAAGATGATTAACGAGGTGCTCATAAGAAAAAAAAACCAATGTGGTGGTTTACCAATATGGCGGCCCACCATCTTGGTCAGCCCACTGCACCTCGCTGGGTTCTTAAGTCGCCATTTTGTTTTGCCTACTCAAGCGTGCCTTGCCTTGGAAACACGATCGATTATCATTTCATAATTGAAGCATAACATCAAAATCTGGATTCGGATATGAGGATTGGATGCTGTAGACTAAATAATGTCCAAATCTGGAGTGAAATCTGACAAAATTTACCATATCTTGCAACTTTATAACTAGGTGTACATATGCATTTATTTAAGCGAGGCTGGGATTATCGTTCTGGTGTCATTTTTCATTCATTTAACTTTGTCAGGTAAACCGCATCTTGCTATACGAGATCAGTGCCGGTGATAGATAAACGGTGGTGTATATATATATATATATATATATATATATATAGATACAGTCACGTGAAAAAGTAAGTACACCCCATGTAAAGCTTTGACTTTTTCAACATATTTCAACATACAGCTATTTGATCTTCATTTCAACAATATTGATAGATAAAGGTGATATAATATAACAAATATCATGAAACATTTACATTTTGTAGTCCATTGTACAATTTAAATAAACATAAATGCAAATTTCGCATGTGGAAAAAGTAAGTACACCCCTACATTTATCACTACTTCAAACACCTAAAATTAGAATCAGGTGCACCAGCTCAGGTGCAAATGATTAGAACATCGTTAGAGAGGATCTTGGAGGAACCTGTCTTATTTATTTATTTATATATATATATACATATATATATATATATATATATATATATATATATATATATATATATATACAGTCAAACCTGTGTAGAACGACCGCTCAAGGGAAACCGAAAAAGTGGCCTTCATGGACAGTTGGTCTTTCCATACAGGTTTGCATCCGCAATTTTTTTTTTCTGTGGCCCACCATCTTTCCGCAGTACAGTGACGATATTCAAGTACAAATACCCAAATGTATAAAGGAAGCAAACCTGCCTTGGTGACCTCTATTTGCTCTTAATTATTTTTAAAATTAATTTATTCACATCTCACTCTGTGTTGTTTTGGCAATCAGGAAGTGTTATACTGTAAGGAAGTAGTCCAGGAGTGTCATCTGTTTACATGTTTAGTGCAGTTTAACACATTCGGCCAAAAACATTTCCTCCATCTCCATGCAACTCTCCAGCAAAGCACTGCAACCCTTGCTCACTGCAAAGGCCTTCATGTCAGAAAGTCTTGCAGCAAACTCGTGGATGCCCTTGATCTGGTTCTCTGCAGGTAAAGTGACATCCTCCTCCCGCTTCTCTTCGCTCATCATTTCTTTATCCTCATCATTGTCAGGCAGCATGCACTGCAAATCCTCGATGGTAGCTGCCAGCCGATTGTGAAATGTTGTTACGATTCCACAATTTACAGCCACAAGTTAACTGAGAGACATCTGGATAGCATCTTTTCAGGTAGAGTCCAGTTCCGCATCCTCATCTTCGTTTGCCTCCATGTTTTTAGCATTTGAAGCTCCAACGCCACATCTCTTGAAACACTTCTGGATGATCTACTCATCCACATCCATTCATGACCGATGGATCCAGTATATGGATTACAGAACATTCGTTTGCCTCGTCAGCTCTGGTTCAGTTAAGTATCTTTCAGTCTCAAGTTTTTGCAAGATGCCACTGTTGCCAGTGTAAATCAGAGGATGACTTGCAGAATCTATCACTCTGAAAACCGAGTCGAATTTGAAGATTGAAAACGAAATCCAAATCAGAGCACACGATAGTAATGAGCGTACTGAATTGATGAACGACAAAACGCAAATGCATTGCAACATGGAACTCGGAAGTTCCGTTCACCGAAATGCAATTTTTTTTAAACATGATATAAGGTTTGTAATGGAGCTGCTATACATATATGTGTATATACTGTTACGGAGTCCTCTACAATCTCCTGGTCTCGGTAACCTCCGAACCCCGAGAGGAACCACAGCACAAAAATATATTACCCTGTGTTGAAAATCAATAGTGAAACCACACCAATGGTTATAAATGAACAAACTTGTATTATAAATCACACACAGGTAATACGGTACAGCAAACGGCCATTAAGAGTGCACTCTATATTGTTACGGATCTCAGAGACGGCACTCCCCTTAGCAAGAGGGGGGGGGGGGGTTAATCCCCTTCGCATGTTAAGCTGGCCGTCTCTGGTCCTGGTACTTGTAACGCTCTTTTGCGGGGTGGAATTGATCAGGGTTATTGGTCAAGGTGTTCTCCCGAATACCTCTACCAATCCCTCCGCAAAACAGGGAGACAAGTACCGCTCGAACCACGGACAAGATGGTATTTGCCGAGCGGTTTAGCAATCCGCGGCTCGAGCCGTTATCAAGAGACTGAACGCGATTTCGAGCATTGGCCAAATCGTGCCACAGGTACTCAATCGAAAGAAATCACGAAAGCGATCGGACGAGAAAGAAGAAACCAGAGGTAAGAAATAACAGACATTTATTAATTATGTACAAAAAACCAAAGGAGGAGGAACGAAAGTAATATACAGGACGAAGAAGAAGAAGATACACAGGGCAGCCTTAAACAGTCTTATATTAAACCCCAGGACAAAACGAACAGACTCACATGACAGGGAGAATGGCAATAGTAGGGATGTGCCAGGGAGCGAATGGTCCAGGCCGATGGTAAGGATGCGCCAGGGAGAGAAGGGTCCAGGCAGCGGTAAGCGTTGAGGTTCACTCCAGGTTCACGCTCCGGGCTTGAGGCGAACAGCGGCCGGCAGCTTCGCATCTCAACAACCGGCGACAATAGGGCCCTAGAGGTTCTCGAACTATTGCCGCAATGCGAGCAACCCCACGTCTCTCTCTCTCTTCTCGGTTCTGTTGGATCACTCATCTGCCTAAGCAGTCCCCTGCGCCCACCTTTATTGCTGTGTTGGAAATCAAGCCGCCGGCTCTGATGACCCACCTACCGGTTGGCTCACTGCGGTGCTGGTTGGCCGGTAAGGGCTTGCTGACTCCACCTCCGATGACGAGCCGACTTGCCACACCTTGTTCTGGTGGCTCCTCCCCCTTCTTTCTCGGCCCGACCGCATGGCCAATGGCGGCTGGTGGGGAGTTAGAACACCACTCGCACCGCTTTTGAAGGGAAGTTTGGGCCTACTCTTATTTGATTAATGCAACGCAGCTTCAACTACTGGGAACAGACTACTGGGAACAGACTACTGGTATATACACAACTACTGGGAACTACAGGTCGTCTCGACCCAAACTAACTTTACTTAATGTGACACTCAGGTGTAATAGCCCTCTACTATTAACCTTACCCTTGAGTGCGACAGTTTTAAAACAACTACGTATGTCCCGCCTGCTACGTTGCATCCTACCGAACAGACTCACACCCACAGGATAACCGAATTACGGAATGGTTTTCAAACTACACATATACGGTGGGGAGCATTATTTACAAAACACTAATTTGTATTTACACGGCAAACCCAGAACCTGTCATTTTGGGAGACAAAAAGGAAAAATCTGAAAAAGAGGAAGAGCATGCACTGCACTGCACCGATACACCATACTCAAGTGCCCGGGGATGCACAATTGATATTGCAGTACACCCCCGAGCACAAGAGCACCACAAAGCACCAAAGCACCATCAGCACCAATAAGCACCAGAAAAACACCAAAGCACCATCCAGTGCTCATTGCACACATTTCAAATAAAAACAAACAAACTGTTGACCGGGTTCGTCTTTCTGCTCCTGCTCTGCTGGCCGATGTTTCATCCTGATGTTGTTCCTTCTTGTTCTGTGGCTTGCTGCCTATTTGCAAATAATAAAAAGGCACACAACGCGTCCATTTTTATTTATGGCTAACAGGGGCCAACTATGGGTGGTCCACCTGTATGACAAAAAGGGGCCACCTCACCGTGGTCCTCAAGCCAACTCTTCTCTGGCCATCATGGCCGGTCCCAGCAGAGGGGCCAGGCCCCAACACGTGGGGTCCATCAGTGTGTGGTGCTTAGCCACAGAAACGTGTGGTCCATATGGTGGTGCTAGGCCGCAAGTCGTGCGGTCCATAAGGTGGTGTATCGATCCAGGCAGGCTGTGCAGCGGCGGCTCGGGCACACAAATGCAGCTCCTGCACGCTTTCCCCTCAGTGCCCAGAGAGCACGGTCCATAGGTGGGGAAGGAGGACAAAGCAAAGTTAGCGGGGTGCAAGGGCGCAAGGGTACACATCAATACAAGGCAATGCAGAGGTGAGGTACGCATGGGAGCGAGCGGAGAAAGCTCGTCCCTATCGTACGTCACCCCCCCCTGTCACCTAATCTACCCTTGCCCCTTACCCCATATTTACACAACAATTTACAATTCGGCTCTACTGTCTCGTCTTCCCCATATCTCCCCTAATACCAAATTCGTTACCAATCCCTATAATCCAAATTTGCCATCAATCAATTCATCATCCATCCCTCATAAGGAGGAAGAGATGGAACAACCAACACAATGTCACCCCCACGTCATGATGCGTCTCACCATTCCAAAACATTTGCAAAAACCGGTGGTGTGGAGTCTTGTCACCTTGGTGAGTGGATGTAGATGGTGCGAAGAGAATTCAATCCTAACTACCCTCTAAATGACTTTAACATTTTTACTCTACCCGGGGTCTTTCCCTGCAAAACCATTGGCCATTTTACTCTATGCGGTTCTAAAAACCGAACTCCCATTGACCAAACTGTGGTGCTCACCAATTTGGGGTCTCACTCCCCCGATTCAACTCCCTGTGCCTTCGCACAATTTCCGGGCTGGGTCGTGTGGCTCCCCAGCAGGTCTACTCACCTGCACACCTCCGCCACTGCAGTTGCCTCCGAGCTTACCTGCTCCTTACCCTAACCTATCTACCTGGGGAAGGCCCTCTGGCGCTCTCCCCACTCGATGCCCTCTCTGGCACTGGGCAACCCGGGTCCGTCCTCCGGATCCTCGGGCCCCACTGAACAACTCTACTGGCTCCCAGAGTCCACCTGCGGCCTCACCTGGCCGACACCCTGACAGTGGCGGAGTGCCCATTCAACTACACTCACTAACAGGCCACAAGCCCAGCCATTTCCACTTCACTAATGCACCCATCCAAACACCATTCTACCACACGCACCACAGATGCCAATATCCACCACAATTTACCTATACCCTCTACCTACTCATAAACTACCCTCCCCGGGTACTCGTGAAAGGGGTCCATCCTCCCCATCCACTCCTTTCGCACCAACCACTCCACTCCACATATTCCACACTACTCACTCCACACCATCCATTCCATACTCCATTCCATCTATTCCATTCTCCATTTATTCCATGCTCCATTCACTCCAGACCATCTATTCCATTCAACCATTCTCCATACACCTGTACTTCACTTACACACCTGTGCTCACACACACCGGGTGGCTCTTGCACCCATCTCTCCTCCAGGACCATTCATTCAATACTATGCACTCAACTCACACTTTTCACAATACGCTGCTCAATCACCTCCTTCACACACACTGCATCGTCTAAGCTGACTACCCCCCCCCCCCTTCTGAAACTCGCGCTTCCCAGTCGCCCCTTATATTATTGCGCTCCCTCGTCGTTATAATCCACTAATCTGCTACGTCCCCTACTACAGGTATGATGTCGCTACTTAAATATACAGTTACCTATGGTCATCTTTATAAATCCTAACAATAACCTAACCCTCCCTGGCTTGGGTTTCACCGCCATAACCCCATAACTATTGCTCATGTGTCCGGGGGGATGTGAGGGATGGTGGATTTACCATCCCTCCACATCGGGCATCTCCCACTATCAATTTTTGCCCATCCAATTTTTGCCAATCAAAATTTGCCAATCAAATTGCCCATCAAATTTGCCAATCATATTCACTATTATCCCAATTTCGAATCACTAGTAATTCCAAGCCAATTCCCTATCAATCTCAAACAATAACACTATCATCCTCACAGTCCGCTATATCTGAGCCTCTCGGTACGTCATGACATTTTCAAAGCTCGGCTTCGCAAAGCCGAGCAATGCATACAGGTGGTTTGGTCGCCTGCAGGTTGAGTCCGTCCGGCGCTCGGTTCAGGGGGTGGGACGCCACCGCCACAAGGGGGCGCCATCCCGATCCCTCCTACCTTCCCTCGAACCGGGCCGGTCGCCTTGCCCAGCAAAGCCCGGACTCGACTGTGCGGGGGGCGGTCCGGCCCGGATCGTGCACGACGCTCCGAACAGGAGGGACGCGGCACCGATCCCCGCCGGCTCCCGCAGCCCACACCGCCCGGCATGGACCGGGAGCTCGCATCGGCTAAACGTCAGGCTAGACGCTAACCCAGTCAACGTGGATGCTTTACTCGAATGCTCACACGCATATGCAACCCCTTTTACACTCACACATCCAGGTGTCTCAGCGCCTCCCGTACATCCCACACACTCCGTCCATTCCACCACCGCACTCCCTGTTACACACCACTCCTCTCGCGCACCTTCTTGCGCACACTCATCGTTCCCACACTTCCTTAACACACCTCCTCGCGCACCGTCTTGCGCACTCTCCCTCGGTACGTACTCCGTACCACTCATGGGGGTGCACTCTTGCATCTACCCACTCACGCGCTCCGATGTGCATTCGCTCCCGCACCCGGTATCACTCCCACACTTTGTAACACACTCAATCTTCGACGCACACTTTTTCCTCACACGCGTGCCATCTTCTCTGACACAGCGCACCACGGACCTCCCACAAACGCCCGCGGTACGCTGGGATCCCAAGCGCGCGAAAATTCTCTTCGTGCCAAACATTCCCCTGCAAAACCTCTTAGCACCATATACCACCTTACTCACCTTTGGGATCCTCCTCTCCACACGCACCTGCAAATCTTTATAAGGATTAGCAAGTACGGCATCAGGATGTGAATTCAGACTTTGTACATTATGCATTTCTTCCTGCCGCGAGTGCTTTTCTAAGTCCCCGGTCTCTCCAATTTCAATTCCCACTACTATTAATTTGTTAATTTCTTTCTCCTCGACGACTGCTGGCTTTATTAACATTTCCTCTTCTACCTCAGCGGTCGCCGGCTTCCCCATACCCCGGGTCGCGATTTCTATGCCCGTCCAGTTACCTGCGCTCTGCTCCGCCTCGCTCAACCCGCACTTCTCAACCCGCGTTACCTCGTCGCGTACCCCCGTGACCTCTTCGCTCAACCTGCGGTTAACCTCCCTCTCGGCTTCCCTTACCTCATATGTGGCCTTGTCCCTCCCTCATTTACTTCCCCTATTTGGTTACCCACGTCCTTCAATTGGCCCCCTAATTTGCCTTTGAGCCCCCCTATTTGGCTTTCTAATCGCTCTCCCATTTTATTCATTTCCCTGCTGGATTTGTCTGCCATCTTTTCCATATACCCCCTAATTTGCACCATAAAGAGGTCCAGATTCACTAGTGCTGCGGGCTCGGCGACCGCGGCCACATGCGCGGCGCCGCCATCTTGTGCCCCTGCGACCTCGTGCGAGGCGCCGCCATCTTGTGCACCTGCAACGCCCGCTACCGCACCCTCATCGATCCCCTCTTCCATTGCCCCCAATTGTTCCCTGGGGTCCTGGGTTGCCTCTAACCTAACCCCTCTTCTACCTCCCCTACCGGCATTCGATCGCCTTGATCATCCATGGCACGATTTTAATTTAGGATATTAAATAAAATTTCAGCCGCTCCATATTTTGACCAAATTTTTAGGTGTTTTAAAAAATTTGGTTCGGGCCTCAAATCCCACTCCTCGACACCAATTGTTACGGATCTCAGAGATGGCACTCCCCTTAGCAAGGGGGGGGTTAATCCCCTTGGCCTGTTAAGCTGGCCGTCTCTGGTCCTGGTACTTGTAACACTCTTTTGCGGGATGGAATTGATCAGGGTTATTGGTCATGGTGTTCTCCCAAATACCTCTACCAATCCCTCCGCAAAACAGGGAGACAAGTACCGCTCGAACCACGGACAAGATGGTATTTGCCGAGCGGTTTAGCAATCCGCGGCTCGAGCCATTATCAAGAGACTAAACCCGATTCCGAGCGTTGGCCAAATCGTGCCACAGGTACTCAATCGAAAGAAATCACGAAAGCGATCGGACGAGAAAGAAGAAACCAGAGGTAAGAAATAACAGACATTTATTAATTATGTACAAAAAAACAAAGGAAGAGTAAAGAAAGTAATATACAGGACAAGGAAGAAGAAGATACACAGGGCAGCCTTAAACAGTCTTATATTAAACCCCAGGACAAAACGAACAGACTCACACGACAGGGAGAATGGCAATGGTAGGGATGCGCCAGGGAGCGAATGGTCCAGGCCGATGGTAAGTATGCGCCAGGGAGACAAGGGTCCAGGCAGTGGTAAGCGTTGAGGTTCACTCCAGGTTCACGCTCTGGGCTCGAGGCGAACAGCAGCTTCGCGTCTCAACAACCGGCGACAATAGGGCCCTAGAGGGTCTCGAACTATTGCCGCAATGCGAGCACCCCTACGTCTCTCTCTCTCTCTCTCTTCTCGGTTCGGCTGGATCACCCATCTGCCTAAGCAGTCCCCCGCGCCCGCCTTTATTGCTGTGTTGGAAATCAAGCCGCCGGCTCTGTTGACCCGCATACCAGTTGGCTCACTGCGGTGCTGGTTGGCTGGTAAGGGCTTGCTGACTCCACCTCCGATGACGAGCCGACTTGCCACACCTTGTTCTGGTGGCTCCTCCCCCTTCTTTCTCGGCCCGACCGCATGGCCAATGGCGGCTGGTGGGGAGTTAGAACACCACTCGCACCGCTTTTGAAGGGAAGTTTGGGCCGACTCTTGTTTGATTAATGCAACGCAGATTCAACGACTGGGAACAGATCCTTAACTGAAACACATAATAATGAAATAACTACGGAGAGGTCCTATGGTTCGCTACGTGTTGTTCATGGACTAACTAGGGTGCGATCTTTAACCAGCCAATTGATGGGGATATTTACAGGGGAAACATTTATAAGGGATACATTTACTAAAATTTACTAGTGAAGGTTCTAAAAACCGTAACACAATATATCTTATATAAAGTCAAGTGACTCACTGCTCTGCCAGCAAATGAACGGACACTCCTCAATGTCTCTATGACTTTTCCCAAGGCGAATGGGATTCGCTCCAGCGGTCAATGGAACGAAATCCGGTCGAAGCCCGAATCTCGCTCTCCAGTCAATATCCGAAGCATATACAGTGGGCAAGGGTGCTCTTCCCGCCAAACTGTACAACGGCGCCCTCCAGAGGCACAGCTTCCCCGCTCCCTCAGCAAACCGCAACGTAATTGGAAACGAAGCGGTCTCACCCACTCATCCCCGACAGACGGTAGGATGTTGCGGGTGAAGATGACACGAAGTGAACGCTCACCGGTGTCCGAAGCAAGGGGTTCAAAATAGCTGATGTCTCTGGCTTGAGCCGATGCGACGAGGCAAGGATTCGTCGGAATCTCAGCGCCCCAAATCTGTCTTCGCAGATTTCTCCACTCCAGCGAATATTCTTATCGCCGGATGTCCCTTCCAGGAACTCAAAATCCCCTCGCGGCTGTCGGTAAACCTGGCTCGTTACGGAGCGCTGACGTCACCGTCCTCTCCGACTTTGCGCGCGCTGCTCCTTTCTCTTCACCTCATTGTCTTCCTCTTTCGGTTTCCTGTTTCACTTACAGTTATCCTTTTTAACTTTTGATAACCGTTCGTGAATAATAAACGGTGTGAAACTAATAATAATACATAATATCAGAAACATGTCCAGTGGGTGAAAACCACAATAACGGAAGTCACGAATCCGTAACACTTCCCCCCCTCAAGAAAGAAAGTTTGAACACAGCGAAAACTTTCTTTGCATGCAAACTTTTTTTAAAAACAAAAGTAAATTCACAATCCAAATCATCAATTCCCCTGGGCAACAATTATCAACATCTCAAAAATAAAGCAACAAAATTTCACACAACCCACAGAGATTTCCAAAGTTAATTCACTCTGGACAAAGCATCAGCAACGACATTGTCCCTGCCCTTTACATGTTCAATTTCCCGTTGGACTCCTGCAAAGCCAAACTCCATCTCGTTTCCCTCTGACTTTTACTGTCAGTTTCTTGTGAAAGCAGGTTATGGGGTTGATCAAAGATCCAAAATCCAGCCAACCGATAGCACTTTTTCCGGGAGGCCGAGATGAAAACCAGGTTCCATGGTGGTTGGGTGGTGAGGCCTGGAAGTATTCACTACATGGACGCCTTTAGGAACGTGGAGTTCACGGTTAGTCCGTGTAGGAAAGTTCACTACATGGACGCTTTTAGGAACGTGGCGTTCACGGTTAATCCGTGTAGGAATTTTGGCTTGGCTGCTCCGCAGCATTCAGTGCTTCAACTGTTTCTAACTTTCGTAATAATCCCGATTGGACGGCTTGTCACGGTAGTCAGTTGAATAGCGGTCTCCTTCTCGGCCGCTACCCTGATACTCATTCCTTCGGGAGCTGCTGTAACTCTGGGAGCCCCCATAGTAATATCGGCTGCGGCCACCACCAAAACTACCGCCACGTTGTCCTCTTCTGTAGACCCCTCGACGCCTACAAAATGCCTTCCCGACTTATGGTCTGACCCTCCAACTTCTTGCTATTCAGATCCTTTTCTGCATCTCTGGCGTCCTTTGAGTTTTCAAACGTGACAAAGCCAAACCCTCTTGACTTTTGTGTCTCCCTGTCTTTTATCAGCACTACTTCCAAAAGCGGTCCATAGTTGCTGAAGGCAGACTCCAAAACATCTTCCTTTGTTTTGAAGTTCAGTCCACCTACAAATAACTTGCTAAACTTGTCGCCATCCCTAACTGGTGTGGTGTTATTTTCCCTACTGGGCTTTTTAACAACCATCGGGTTACCATAAACTTGACCACGGGCCAAATCATTCCTGATAACAACCGATACTCCCTCTACAGGAAGCGTGGCTTGTAAACCGACGGTGGCCGGTCCTGACACCAAAACGGACTCCAAATGGATGACATGAAGTGGAGCACTAACACAGCCACCAATCCCCTGTAAACGAACACTATCCCCATTTGCCGTCTCCTCGGACCATGGCAAGATGCCTTCAAGCATTAAAGATTGATGTGCTCCTGTGTCCCTCAATATCCTAACCGGTCTCCGGTTAGTCGAGGCTCCATCCAGTGACACAAACCCCTCGGAAATAAATGGTTGGTAACCCTTTTGAGGGCGATTTCTCACAATGGCCATCGCATTTGGAGTCGTACTAGTCGAACTCCACTCCTGATTTTCCTTTCCCAGAGCATAACAGTTGGACATCCAGTGTCCAGGTTTATGGCAAAAAGTGCAAGTAGGCCCGGAGGAGAACCTCGTGGTCTGCTAAGGCATGGGGGCAGCGGTGTGCCTCAACCCCCCGGACGATAGGTCTGTCTTGGAACCGCAGTCTTCTGATTTCTAGAAGTCGTGGTATCAGAGTGGTCCTCATTTTCATCTCGAGGCAGCCCCCCTGAATCTTCGTTCTCAGCACCAGATGTATCATAACTCTCCGTGCGAACTCTAGGTGGGAAGTTAGGTTTATGGAACCTCATCCTGTGTGTCAAGGCATAGTCATCCGCCATGGTTGCTGCCTCATACAACTTTGGTACTTTCCTTTCCTCCAGATGTACTTTAATGTCCTCGTGGACGCACTGTTGGAATTCCTCCACCAGGATCAATTGTCACAATAATTCGAAGTCGTTCCCAACTCCTCTTGAATCACACCATCGATCAAACACGGTTTCTTTCATTCTGGCAAACTCCACATGGGTCTCATTCTCCCTCTTCCTGGCGTTCCGAAATTTTTGCCGGTAAGCTTCAGGGACCAATTCATAGGCTTTGAGAATGGTTTTCTTCACTATCTCAATCTCATAATCTGCACATTGCTCAATCGGTAAAGCCGAATAAATATCTTGAGCTTTACCCACCAGAACACTTTGTACTAATATGGTCCAGGACTCCTTTCGGCCATTTTAGCATTTGAGCCACTTTCTCAAAGTGTAAAAAAAACTTGGCTACCTCCTTTTCATTGAAGGGTGGAACCAGCCTCACATGTCTGCCCACATCCCAGGTGTTTTGACTAGTTGTCGAACCAGTCGGCATGGGTGGTACCTCTCCCCGTTCTCTCATTAACTCCAGCTCCTTGACTTTAATTTCCTGCTGACACACCATTTCACGGTCCTTTAAATCCCTTTCGGCTTTTCTCTCCTCTGCTTCGAGTTCCCTTGCAGCTCTCCTTTCCTCTGCTTTTTTGTCTTCTCACCTTTCCTGGAGTTCCCTTTCAACTCTCCTTTCCTCTGCTTTTTTCTCTTCTAACCTTTCCTGGAGTTCTCTTTCCTGTACTTTTAACCTTTCCTGGAGTTATCTTTCCTGTACTTTTAATCTTTCCTGGCTCTTCAATTGCATCTCCGTTTTTTGGAGCTCCACACTTTCTTGTTCTTCTGGTAACCAATCCAAGGCTCCCTCTCTCCATGTTCCTTGTTCCACCATATATTCTATCACCACTGTCTGCATCTCTGTTTTCTTCATTTTAGCTCGGACCCCCAAGCTAAAATGTTTGCCCAATATCAAGAGTTCCGATTTTAGTAACGCTCGGAACTTTGCCTCACTAGGGGGTCGCTGTAAACTTCTCTGCGTCAAACTCCATGGTGACTATCCGTTAACACCTGTTAACCTTCACACAAGAAATTTCCCCAAAAAATATATTTATTTATTTATTTATTTTTGAAAGAATTTGGGAATGTTGGAACAAGTTCCAAATTTGGGAATTCTGGGAATGTTAGGGAATGCTTTCCCGGACTATATTTAAGGAATTTTAGATCCCGGACGAAGACCCAATTTCGAGCCCACGAGTTTCAATTGGACGAGCCCCCAATTTCTGTTACGGAGTCCTCTACAATCTCCTGGTCTCGGTAACCTCCGAACCCCGAGAGGAACCCCGGCAGAAAAATATATTACCCTGTGTTGAAAATTAATAGTGAAACCACACCTATGATTATAAATGAACAAACTTGTATAATAAATCACACACAGGTAATACGGTACAGCAAACGGCCATTAAGAGTGCACTCTATATATATCTTATATAAAGTACCCCTACCCCTTCCTTTCTGCCCTACCCCTTCCCCATCCCCCTCCCCCTCCCTTTCCCCCATGCTCATCCCTTTCCCCTCTACCCCTTCCTTTCTGTCCTACCCCTTCCCCACCCTCCTCCCCCTCCCCCCTCCCTCTCCCCCCTCCCCCTCCCCTCCGCCCCTCCCTCTCCCCTCCCCCCCCTCTCCTTCCCTCCCCCCTGTTCCCCTCCCCTCCCCTTCCCCCTTCCCTCCCCTCCCCCGCCCGGCAATGCCGGGTACTTCTGCTAGTCTTATATAAAGTCAAGTGACTCACTGCTCTGCCAGCAAATGAACGGACACTCCTCAATGTCTCTATGACTTTTCCCAAGGCGAATGGGATTCGCTCCAGCGGTCGATGGAACGAAATCCGGTCGAAGCCCGAATCTCGCTCTCCAGTCGATATCCGAAGCGTGTACAGAGGGCAAGGGTGCTCTTCCCGCCAAACTGTACAACGGCGCCCTCCAGAGGCGCACCTTCCCTGCTCCCTCAGCAAACCGCAACGTAATTGGAGATGAAGCGGTCTCACCCACTCATCCCCGACAGATGGTAGGATGTTGGGGGTGAAGATGACACGAAGCAAACGCTCACCAGTGTCCGAAGCACGGGGTTCAAAATGGCTGACGGCTCTGGCTTGAGCCGATGCGACGAGGCAAGGATTCGTCGGAATCTCAGCACCCCAAATCTGTCTTCGCAGATTTCTCCACTCCAGCGAATATTCTTATAGCCGGATGTCCCTTCCAGGAACTCAAAATCCCCTCGCGGCTGTCGGTAAACCTGGCTCGTTACGGAACGCCGACGTCACCATCCTCTCCGACTTTGCGCGCACTGCTCCTTTCTCTTCACCTCATTGTCTTCCTCTTTCGGTTTCCTGTTTCACTTACAGTTATCCTTTTTAACTTTTGATAACCGTTCGTGAATAATAAACCTTGTGAAACTAATAATAATACATAATATCAGAAACATGTCCAGTGGGTGAAAACCACAATAACGGAAGTCTCGAATCCGTAACAATACATATATGTATGTATATATATATATATATATATATATATATATATATATATATATATATATATATATATATATATATATATATATATATATATATATATATATATATACATATACACATACATCCATATACATACATACATATTATATATGTGCAGTGCCGATTAGGAAATTTGACTATTAACCGATAACCGATTGGGAAAAAAAATTATCTGCCGATTAGGCCGAGAAAAATATATTTCCGGTCTCTGGTCAGTGCGCGCATCGATTTTGACCCTGCGTGTCAACAATTTTTTTTTTAATTTCCAACGGTACCTACAACAGCGCGCGCCTGTTGTTGCTGGGCCGGCACGCTATCTTGGGAAATATGGATATGTGAGAGTCGCCATTGGTATCGACGTTCGCGCACGGTTCACCCCTACAAAACTACGTTTAGTTTGTCCAAATCCAACCAGCCGTTCCAAAGATATGAGTAGTGTTGTGTGCCGTGACGTCATGAATCCAATCGGCTGGATATTGTCATTTATTGAAACGATGACGTTCTTTGTCGGGTTCGTGTGAAGCAACCAGAAGGCCTAGAGAGATGCGGGTGGTCTCGTTCGTTAGGCCTGGATCCTCTCTCGTTTGTCATGAAGTTGTAAGTGTCTGTGATAATCTGTTGGACTGGGAGAAGAGATTGTGGGAGACCATCGGCCTGTTAAACCACTTGCGCATGCGCAGTGTTGACGAGATCGACGCATTGGAATGTTTGACGGTACGGCGAGACGATCTCGAGAACGAAATGGCAGTCTCTAATATGCTTGAAGAACTTAATGATTTTCAGAATAAATACATTTTAAAATAACTTAAGCTTGTGTTCATTATTTTAAAATCGCCTACAAGTCCCATTGGCTGTCTTTAATTTCTCTCTGGACGGCGCCACGGCAGATGAGGAGGACCGCAAGGCATGAGAACACAAAAAACAACACCTTTATATGTGCAATCCATACTTTTCAAAAAAAAAAAAAATCCGCATCGCCGCTTCAAATTCTGGAACTTTGGTCTGACCAGAGACCAGCAAAAAAAATTTTTCAGCTTAATATACTACCGATTCCGATTGTAAAATAATTAAATAATGACGTCATTTCGCAGACATTTCGCAAATACATTGACGGTATTTAGTGGCTGTGAATCGATACATTTTAAATCCGTTCTCTAATCGATTAGTTCATCGAACAGAACAGCATTCTGTTATTTTAAAACGAACAATGAGGTACCGTGTGCCGTAATGTTCATTCCGATGAAGCAGCATTCACATGGAAGGAAGGAGGGAGGGAAGGAAGGAGGGGAGGAGGGAAGGAAGAAAGGAGGAAAGGAAGAAGGAAGGAATGAGGGAAAGAAGGAAGGAATAAGGAAATGAAGGAAGGAAGGAATGAGGGAAGGAAGGAAGGAATGAGAGAAGGAAGGAAGGAATGAGGGAAGGAAGGAAGGAATGAGGGAATGAGGGAATGAGGGAAGGAAGGAAGGAATGAGGGAAGGAAGGAAGGAATGAGGGAATGAGGGAAGGAAGGAAGGAATGAGGGAAGGAAGGAAGGGATGAGGAAAGGAAGGAAGGAATGAGGGAAGGAAGGAAGGGATGAGGGAAGGAAGGAAGGAATGAGGGAGGGAAGGAGGGAGGGAAGGAAGGAGGGAAGGAAGAAAGGAAGGAAGTGTCCTCATTCGATAAGTTATTGACGGATATAAAATGAAGCCTTTCCTGCTTGTGTCTGGTCGTATGAAAATCAACTTTAACACAAAATATGAAAATACAGGAAAAGCGAATCTCCAGGTTACAAAGGGACTCCGTTGGGAACAATTATTAATTAATGAAATTAATCGATCACCTGTTCACACATATACAACGTACGAGTATACGTACTCACCTGGTGATTTCACAAGGTTAGCGTGGGCAGAACCAAAACAAGGGCCATTCGGCATCCATGGAACCTGAACCACAGGGTAGCGCGCCAGCACCTCAAGATGGGGCTCTTTATGGTCCCGTTCAAATCACAAATTGAGTTGATGAGAGAACCAGCGGCGAAATGCAAGTGATGGGCACTAGAATGGACCCGATGATCAGGGAAATCAAACATGAGATGGGCAACAAAATGGCGCCTGTTCGGGAAGCGGTGAGGGGGTGTCGGATCGGTGTCCGGAAAAAGTTTGAGAGCGAGGCCAGATTGGCGGGAGAGATAGTGAATGTAAAGAAGGTGGAAGGAGAGCCAGAATACTGTCAGTCCAACTTTAAAATGTGAAAAAAGTAATTTAACAGTCACTCAACTTTAATGCACACCTGTAACGTATGACGTCATGACGTTCTCTGCCAGCAATGTACAGTACGAGCAATAGCGTTTCTCTTTAACTCGCGCCTGTTTCTTCAGCAATGTATTGTTATTTTACATGAATCGGTCTCTCTCTCTGTTCTTTTCACCCTCTCTTTTGCTCAAGGTCGTCTGCCAGCATCTTGGAAATCAGCCAACATCACCGCTTTACACAAAAAGGTGCAAAAACAGATCCTTGCAACTACAGACCAATCAGCCTGCTCCCAATTATCAGCAAAGTCATGGAATCCATCATTGCTTCGGATATCAAATCTTTCCTCTTCTCCAATGGCTTGATCTCTGATCATCAATTTGGTTTCAGACCTGGTCACTCTACTCTGGACATGCTGCTTCTGCTTTCTCAACAATGGATGGAGGTCCTCAATGCCAAACAGGAAATCAGAGCTGTCTCACTTGACATATCACGTGCCTTCGATACGGTCTGGCACCCTGCTCTGCTCACCAAACTCTCCTCCTATGGTATCCATGGAAATCTCCACTCATGGCTTGCGGACTTCCTGTCTGGTCGTAGGCAACGTGTGGCGCTGAATGGATTTCTCTCATCTCCTCTTCCTGTTCAGGCTGGAGTTCCCCAAGGCAGTGTTCTGGGCCCTGTGCTTTTTCTGGTCTTCATCAATGATCTCTCAGATTCTCTGGAAAATCCTCTCTATCTCTTTGCTGATGACTCCACTCTCTGCCGCTCCATTCCTCATCCCTCAGATCGGCAGTCTGCAGCCTCCTCACTCTCTGCACACCTGGACAAAATCACAGACTGGTCAAACAAGTGGAACATGTCTTTCAATCCTGACAAATCTCACACTCTTACGATGTCTCTCCGAAAAGACCGACTGGAAAACCCTCCCATCTACTTTCTCAACAATCCTCTCCAAGAAGTTCTGTCCCTCAAGCTTTTGGGTCTCACTATCTGCCATGATCTTTCTTGGGAAAACCACATTTCCAAGCTGGCCTCCAAAGCCATTCGCCGACTGGGCATCCTCCGTCGTGCGAAGTCCTTCCTTGACACACCTGAGCTCCTCACCACATACAAGGCTTTCATCCGCAGCTCAATGGAATACTGTTCCCCCCTCTGGGCTGGTGCTCCTGCCTCACACCTAGCTCGGCTTCACGCTGTTGAGGCCAAAGCTTTCAGAATCATTGGAATCTCCTGCGATGTAGTCAACTCCGAGGGCCTTTCACTCACTCACCGCAGGCAGGTTGGTGGTCTTTCTGTCTACTACCGACTCCTCTCCGGCCTTGCTCCCCCAGCTCTCTCTGTGCTCTGTCCCCCCAATATTCCTTCAGGTCGCACAAGATCTGCCTGCAACCCTCTTATGGTTAAACTGCCAAAGTCTAGGCTCTCTGCTCACCTTCACTCTTTCGTTCCCCTTTTCTCCCGCCTCTGGAACAAACTCCCCCACTCCCTTCAATCCCACTCCTCCCTCCAGGTCTTTAAAACAGCTGTTCACCACCATCTCTTATCTTCCCCCATCCAAAACCTTGATCTTTTCTACCCCCGGTAATTCACCCCAGAGTCCTTGCAGTGTTCATATATTTTATACCTCTCCCACCTCCCCCCAAGTCCTCCCGATGTCCCTGCTCTCAAATGTTGTGTTTGTGTCCTTCCCCCTCTCTCCCCATATTGTCTGCCGCTCCCCTTGTTTTTTTGTGTTTTGTGTGTCGGTTTGACTTTTTGTGTGATTAATGTTTAGCTCTTTCACGAGCCTCGATCTTGTATAAAAAAAAATTAAAAAAAATCCGAGCCGTTCGCCACATGAATATATTTTACAAATTACCAGGCCAAATGTTTCTCACCGTCACACGTCGATTGTGATCTGTTTATAAATAATAAAGTTAATGCACATCTTGAAATGTCTATAGTGCAACATTGATTTTTTAATTTGTTTATTGAAATTCGCTCGAAACAATGGTGAAAGCAACTCAATGTTTGTTGCTTGTATTTACAGTACAACTGTAATCGGTCATCGGAACTCCACACTGTATCCAATCTGTCGGTACAGATAACCAAAAAATAGCCGATATCTGCTTGTTACGATTGCCGGTTACGATATCGGCACAGCACTAATATATATCGATATATATAATATATATATATATCTGTGCAGCGTCTGTCCTGTCTTGTCTTGTGTTGTGTTGTCACTGAACTACTCCCTCAAACTTTTGTAAAATCGTACCAAACTTCTGGTATACACATATTTCTCCCGTCGGTAAGGGAATTTTTTTTTTTGGAAAAATTTTCAAATTGTTTTTATTTTTATTTTTGGAATTTTTTTGGGAAAAATTATTTTTTCCAACTTAACTTTTCAACTTCAATTGTTTATAAAATGTGATATCACGTATATTACAAATACATTTGTGCAAAATAATTGTTTGAATTAAGATTGGTTTAAACCATGACAAATCGGCAACTCGGGTACAGTCATTTATCTATATATCTACACATCTGGGCAGTGTCTGTGTTGTCACTTAACGACTCCCTCAAGCTTTTGTTTCCGTGGTTGTGAAGTGTTTTTAATAACGTTGTGGTGGTTTTGAATCACGTGGTGGTGAGGTATTTGAATTATGTGGTGGTGAGGTGTTTTAAAATCACATGGTGGTGAGGTGTTTTAAAATCACATGGTGGTGAGGTGTTTTAAAATCACATGGTGGTGAGGTGTTTTGAATTAGTTGGTGATGAGTTTTTAAATCACATGGTGGTGAGGTGTTTTAAAATCACATGGTGGTGAGGTGTTTTAAAATCACATGGTGGTGAGGTGTTTTGAATTAGTTGGTGATGAGTTTTTAAATCACATGGTGGTGAGGTGTTTTAAAATCACATGGTGGTGAGGTGTTTTGAATTAGTTGGTGATGACGTGTTTTTAAATGACATGGTGGTGAGGAGTTTTGAATTTCGTGGCTGTGAGGTGTTTTTAATTTTGTGGCTGTGAGGTGTTTTTATTACGTGTTTTATGGCTGTGAGGTGTTTTAATTACGTGTTTTATGGCTGTGAGGTGTTTTTATTACGTGTTTTATGGCTGTGAGGTGTTTTTATTACGTGTTTTATGGCTGTGAGGTGTTTTTAATTTTGTGGCTGTGAGGTGTTTTTATTACGTGTTTTATGGCTGTGGGGTGTTTTAATTTTGTGG
Source organism: Myxine glutinosa (assembly GCF_964187855.1). Taxonomy (NCBI): domain Eukaryota; kingdom Metazoa; phylum Chordata; class Myxini; order Myxiniformes; family Myxinidae; genus Myxine; species Myxine glutinosa. Next base: position 32,528,782 of record NC_136269.1, on the reverse strand, counting down.
CTGTGAGGTGTTTTTATTACGTGTTTTATGGCTGTGAGGTGTTTTAATTACGTGTTTTATGGCTGTGAGGTGTTTTTATTACGTGTTTTATGGCTGTGAGGTGTTTTTATTACGTGTTTTATGGCTGTGAGGTGTTTTTATTACGTGTTTTATGGCTGTGAGGTGTTTTTAATTTTGTGGCTGTGAGGTGTTTTTATTACGTGTTTTATGGCTGTGAGGTGTTTTTATTACGTGTTTTATGGCTGTGGGGTGTTTTTATTTTGTGGCTGTGAGGTGTTTTTATTACGTGTTTTATGGCTGTGAGGTGTTTTTATTACGTGTTTTATGGCTGTGGGGTGTTTTTATTTTGTGGCTGTGAGGTGTTTTTATTACGTGTTTTATGGCTGTGAGGTGTTTTTATTACGTGTTTTATGGCTGTGAGGTGTTTTTAATTTTGTGGCTGTGAGGTGTTTTTAATTTTGTGGCTGTGAGGTGTTTTTATTACGTGTTTTATGGCTGTGAGGTGTTTTTATTACGTGTTTTATGGCTGTGAGGTGTTTTTAATTTTGTGGCTGTGGGGTGTTTTTATTACGTGTTTTATGGCTGTGAGGTGTTTTTATTACGTGTTTTATGGCTGTGGGGTGTTTTTAATTTTGTGGCTGTGAGGTGTTTTTAATTTCGTGGCTGTGAGATGTTTTAAATTTCGTGGTGGTGAAGTGGTTACAATTTCGTGGTGGTGAAGTGGTTACAATTTCGTGGTGGTGAGGTGTTTTTAATTTTGTGATGGTGAGGTGTTTTTATTACGGGTTTTATGGCTGTGAGGTGTTTTTATTAGTGTTTTATGGCTGTGAGGTGTTTTTAATTTCGTGGTGGTGAGGTGTTTTTATTACGTGTTTTATGGCTGTGAGGTGTTTTTAATTTCGTGGTGGTGAGGTGTTTTCAATTATGTGGTGGTGAGGTGTTTTGAATTACGTGGTGGTGAGGTGTTTTCAATTATGTGGTGGTGAGGTGTTTTGAATTACGTGGTGGTGAGGTGTAATCGTCCCAATCTTCCAGTCTGCACCTACCCCTCCCCTATGTGTGTGCTGAGGGGTTCTTTCTTGAAAAAAAAACATTCAACGTAAATCTTCAACCTAAATTGCCTATAAAAATGTAATATCACAAACACAACAAATACATCTGTGCAAAATAATTGTTTGTATTATGATTGATGTAAATCATGACAACACAGCAACTCAGGTGCAGTCATTATCCTCAGCTACAACAAGCCCGTTCCTCAGTATCGACGCCAAGTATATATATATATATATATATATATATATATATATATATATATATATATATATATATATATATATATATATATATATATATATATATATATATATATATATATATATATATTCCTTGCCAAATGTATTGTCACCCTTGCACTTTTTTCAAATAACTCACAATTTTCTCTAAAAATAAGTTTGAATTGACAAAAGTATTTGGTCTCCACAATTCTTTATTTCACTGTTAATATTACAGAACCTTTATTTTTGATTCAGAACTTAATATATCCTTTTACATCAGAGAATAAAAAGAAATGGCATTGACAAAATAATTGACACCTGAGACGTAATGTTTGGTAGCACGGCATTTGGACAAAATAACTGCAGTCAAGCGCTTCCTATAGCCATGAATGAGCTTCCTTCACTTCTCTACTGGCAGTTTGTCCCACTCTTCTTGTGAAAACTGCTCCAGTTCTCCCAGATTTGAAGGGTACCTTCTCCCAACTGCTGTTTTCAGATCTCCCCACAGGTGTTTAATGGGATTTAGATCTGGACTCATTGCTGGCCACTTCAGAACAGTCCAGCGTTTTGTCTTGAACCATTCCTGGGTGCTTTTTGAAGTGTGTTTGTGGTCAATGTCCTGCTGCAAGACCCATGACCTTCGACGGAGACCCAGCTCTCTGACACTGGGTTGAACATTGCGCTCCAGAATGCCTTGGTGATCTCCTGATTTCATGATGCCATGCACTTTCAAGGCACCCAACGCCAGAGGCAGCACAGCAACCCCAAAACATCACTGAACCTCCTCCATGTTTGACTGTAAAGAAGGTGTTCCTTTTCTTTGAAGGCTTTATTTTGTTTTATGTAAACATAGAGATGATGTGCTGTACCAAAAAGCTCTCTAATTCGGTCTCATCTGTCCACAGGACATTCTCCCAGAATGATTTTGGCTTGTTCGGGTGTGTTTTGGAAAACTCCAGTTGGGCTTTCTCAGCAGTGGGGTCCTCCTGGGTCTCCTACCATAGAACCCCCTTTCATTAAGTTGGGGATGGATGGTGCAAGTTGAAACAGTCTTATCTTGTGTGTTAAGGTCAGCTTGAATCTGTTTGGAAGTTTATCGAGCTGCTTTCTCCACCATCTGAACAATCCTTCGATGCAATCTTCGATCAAGTTTCCCCTTGCACCCACGTCCAGGGAGGTTGGCTACAGTGCCATGGGCCTTAAACTTCCTGATAACATTGCATACGGTGGAAACAGGAAGATCAAGATCTCTGGAGATGGACTTGTAGCCTTGAGATTGTCCATGCGTGGCTACAATCTTGTGTCTGACCTCAGACAATTCTCTGGTTTTCTTGCTTTTCTCCATGCTCATTGCGGTACACACAGTGAGACAAAACAGCAGAATGACTCCTTTTCTCTATTCAAACTGGTTGAATGAGTGATTTTTATATTGCAGGCACCTGCAAATCACCACCGGTGAGTTCAATTCCAAAGTAAAGGAGAATCACCTGCTTGAAATCTAATTATTTCCAACAACTTTGATCTCGCGAGATCTTGTCGAGGCGGTCACGGTTTTTCGAAGCTGTTCCACGATCCTCACGCATGCTCGAAGTTAAGTAATTGTCACATTTGTATTTTTGTCGAAACTGTATTTATCTTACGTGTGTGTACCTTTTGCGTGTCCCTGGGAAGATTATTATCAGTGTTAATCTTTCATACCTGTAAAAAATAGTCGAGTATTTCGCGCCACGTGGCCTAGTTGTTGAAGCTTCCGACCTTGAGGCTTGGTTCTCTCCGGGCATCCAAAGCGGTTATTTTTTCATTCGTGTGTTTGTCAAATTTCAACTCGTTATTTTATCGTCCATGCGTAATATTGTTTGTTTATAGTTAGTTTTGGTTTGAATTTCCTGTAACTCGTAATTAATTAATCGTGTTCTGCTCCGCGTGTGCGGCCTTGTACCCCCATCGGTGTTTGTTTACTTAACTCCCCTACATTGTGTTTTGCTTGGCTCTTAGTTTTTTCCCTTCTACCCCGAACATAATACTCTTTGTCTAACGTTTTTTATCCCCACCCACCCCCCCCCCCCCCCAAAACGAAAAAAAAAAAAAAAAAAAAAATTATTTTTCCTTTCTCCACGTGTGGTGTTTATCTCATCCTGTACTTTCTGTCCAGGTGTGCTGTTCGCCCCGCCCCCATTATCTCCTTGCCATCCACCTTTTGCCCTGTCCACGTGACTCGTGGTGGTCCCTCTCGGCTCTCCCCCCGTTGGTACTTTGTGCATATAAGATTGTTTACGGTTCTGTTTTAATATTATTTAAATATGTATAAACTTTCCCCTTCAGTGTTTTATTCAGTGGTATATTACAACACGCTGTTTTTCTTCCTATTTAAAAGGCTTTTTTCAAATTCCTCTCCATCTCATGCCATGTCAAAAAAAAAGAAATTCAATCTCTTATACGTCTCCCTCACTACATGGTCTAAATTCACATTCATTCCACCCCTCCTCCATCGTTCTGAATCGGATTGCTAACTTGAAAATCACAACAAACCCAATTTGTTATCAATGTTCGTCTTTCATTAATCATCCACTTTCGAAACTCCCCTCTTACCCCTCCCCTCCAAATCCCCCCCTTGCCCCAACACTCCTAAACTCCCCCCTTGCCCCTCCACTCCTAAACTCCCCCCTTGCCCCTCCCCTCCTAAACTCCCCCCTCACTCCTCCCCTTCAAAACTCCCCCCCAACCCCTCCCATTCAAATCACCCCCCATACCATTCCTCTCCAATTCTCCCTCCTCCCCCCTCCTCAAAGCTGCCTCCTCCCCACTTCGTCTCCCTTCTATCTCATACCTCCACCCCCCCCCCAACCTTCTACTTTCCTCTGCCCCCCCCCTCAAACAACCCCTCACTGTGCCTCATCCCTTCACCATCAAACCTTTCATCCTCCTCATCCTTCCCTTTCTTGGAACTCTTCTGTAATCTCTGACACACTATCAACTGCTCTCCCTACCTCCCCCTCTCATCCTTCATCTTACCCTACTCCTCCCCTCCCCTGTCCTGTACCCGATGCTCCCCCTCTCTCTTCATTAACGGTATGGACCTCAAACATCCGGGGCCTTCGCTCAAACCTGACTGATCTCTCCATACAGGTTGCTTCTGACAATCCAGACTTGATCTGCTTAACAGAGACTTTCCTCCTTCAAGATGTCTCTGATTCCTTAATATCTCTTCCTGGTTACTCCCTCCTCCGGTATGATAGACCTGAGCCTCGCCCTGGTGGTGGGGTGTCTATCTTTATCAAAAACTCTCTTCCTCACTCTCCTTGCACTGCCCTCTCTCCTCCTCACCCCCAGGAGTACCTCTGGCTACGGCTTCCTCTCCGCTCCCACCTTTTGTTCATATGTGTTCTGTACCGTCCTCCAAACAGTGATGACTCCATTTACATTTCACTGTCTGACAACATGGACCAACTTCTATCCACTCATCCCAACTCTCTCTTCCTCATATGTGGTGACTTCAACTGTCATCATGCCAGCTGGTTGGGTGTGGGTTCCTCTCTCACCAGTCATGGCACCTCAGCAAAGGACTTCTGTGACTCACTGGGATTGACACAATCTGTCAATTTCCCGACCCGGATCTCAGCCAATGGAGTATCTTCTCTTCTAGACTTGGCTATGACACACACTTCCCTGCTAATGTCTGCTGCTCTTCTTCTGCTCCAATCGGTTCTTCTGATCATGTGCTTGTCAAAGTGGACATCTCTCTGGCCATTCTCAGAGAGCCTCCTCAGCGTCGACGAGTCTGGCATTTCACTCAGGCCGACTGGGACGGTCTTCAATCAGCCATCAATCATCTGGATTGGTCTCCCATCTCCACTGCCTCAGACATCAATTCTTCCTGGGAATTCTTCCAAAGCACACTGCTCTCTCTCATGCACAGATTTATCCCATCTCGTCTTCAGTTGTCTTACCCTTCCTCCCGTCCATGGTACACTGAATCTTGTGGTGAGGGAGTTGCCCTGAAACAACTTGCCTTTGCCTCTTGGAGGGCAAATCCAACTGAAGGCAATCTCAGTTCCTTCCACCAAGCTCGGAACAAGTGTGTGTCTACCCACAGGAGTGCCAGGAAGCACTATCTCTCCACACTCAAGAATGAACTCTCAAACCTGTCTCCTTCCTCCAAATCCTGGTGGTGTCTGGTCAAATCCGTTTCTGGTGTTTGTTCCCCCTCCATCCCCTCCCTTACCTCAAATGGCCACACAGTTGACATCGCACGTGACAAAGCCGAATACCTCAACTCTGTGTTTGCCTCAAAATCTTGTATCCCAAACCCATCTCTCTCTGTTCCCACCCTTCCCAGTCGAACCCAACTGCTCCTGGACTCTGTGTCCTTCTCTCCTGACAAGGTGGAGGAGTTTTTGTCTAACCTCGACTCTGATTCAGCAACTGGACCAGACGGCATCAGCCCACGGGTCCTAAAATCCTGCTCTGCTGCTCTATCTCACCCTCTCTCTGTCCTTTTCACCCTCTCTTTTGCTCAAGGTCATCTGCCAGCATCCTGGAAATCAGCAAACATTACCGCTTTACACAAAAAAGGTGCAAAAACAGATCCTTGCAACTACAGACCAATCAGCCTGCTCCCAATTATCAGCAAAGTCATGGAATCCATCATTGCTTCGGATATGAAATCTTTCCTCTTCTCCAATGGCTTGATCTCTGATCATCAATTTGGTTTCAGACCAGGTCACTCTACTCTGGACATGCTGCTTCTGCTGTCTCAACAATGGATGGAGGTCCTCAATGCCAAACAGGAAATCAGAGCTGTCTCCCTCGACATATCACGTGCCTTCAATACGGTCTGGCACCCAGCTCTGCTCACCAAACTCTCCTCCTATGGTATCCATGGAAATCTCCATGCATGGCTTGCGGACTTCCTCTCTGGTCGTAGTCAACGTGTGGCCCTGAATGGATTTCTCTCAACTCCCCTTCCTGTTCAGGCTGGAGTTCCCCAAGGCAGTGTTCTGGGCCCTGTGCTTTTTCTGGTCTTTATCAATGATCTCTCCGACTCTCTGGAAAATCCTCTCTATCTCTTTGCTGATGACTCCACTCTCTGCCGCTCCATTCCTCTGCCCTCAGATCGGCAGTCTGCAGCCTCCTCACTCTCTGAAGACTTGGACAAAATCACAGACTGGTCAAACAAGTGGAACATGTCTTTCAATCCTGACAAATCTCACACTCTTACTATGTCTCTCCGAAAAGATCGACTGGACAACCCTCCCATCTACTTTCTCAACAATCCTCTCCAAGAAGTTCTGTCGCTCAAGCTTTTGGGTCTCACTATCTGCCATGATCTTTCTTGGGAAAACCACATTTCCAAGCTGGCCTCCAAAGCCAGTCGCCGACTGGGCATCCTCCGTCGTGCGAAGTCCTTCCTCGACACACCTGAGCTCCTCACCACATACAAGGCTTTCATCCGCAGCTCAATGGAATACTGTTCTCCCCTATGGGCCGGTGCTCCTGCCTCACACCTAGCTCGGCTTCACGCTGTCGAAACCAAAGCTTTCAGAATTATTGGAATCTCCCGCGATGAAGCTATCTCTGAGGGCCTTTCACTCACTCACCGAAGGCAGGTAGGTGGTCTTTCTGTCTTCTACCGACTCCTCTCCGGCCTTGCACCCCCAGCTCTCTCTGTGCTCTGTCCCCCAAATATTCCTACAGGTCGCACAAGATCTGCCAGCAACCCTCTGATGGTTAAACTGCCGAAATCTCGGCTCTCTGCTCACATTCACTCTTTCATTCCTCTTTTCTCCCGCCTCTGGAACAAACTCCCTCACTCCCTTCAATCCCACTCGTCCCTCCAGGTCTTTAAAACAGCTGTTCACCACCATCTCTTATCTTCCCCCATCCAAAACCTTGATCTTTTCTACCCCCGCTAATTCACCCCAGATTCACCTTGTTTGAAATTCCAACTTCTTTCCTGGAAGTCCTGGCAGTGTCCATATGTTTTATACCTCTCCCACCCCCCCCCCCTTCCCATGCCCCCTCCCAATGCCCTCTCCCTCTCACAGATCTCTCGATGTCTCCATGTCTCTCGGTCCCTGCTCTCAAAATAAAGTTGTGTTTGTGTCCTTCCTCCTCTCTCCCCATCTTGTCTACCGCTCCCGATGTTATATGTTTTATGTGTCGGTTTGTCTTTCTGTGTGATTAATGTTCGCTCTTTCACGAGCCTCGATCTTGTATACAAAAAAAAAAAAAAAAAAAACTTCTAAAATGTGTCAATAATATTGCCCGGGCCATTTTAAGATTTCTGTGTGGCATAAGCTAAGATTTAGTAATTGTTTTAGCTTTTTTTGTTTTGTTCCACTGCAAACCAAAGAAATACATATGTGGATACCAAAATATTTTTTTATTTCAACAATTTTCTGGAAGAAATGGTGCGTTATTTGAAAAAAGTGCAAGGGTGCCAATATTTTTAGCCACGACTGTATACATGCACACACACACACACACACACACACATATATATATATATATATACAGGGTGAGTCAAAAGTAGCGCCCGATTTCTGTTTATATATATATATATATATATATATATATATATATATATATATATATATATATATATATATATATTTCTGTCAGTTGATTGTTTGACATTTGTATTACAGTGTACAAGAAGGTATAAATAAATGAATGACATGTTTATCTAACCATTTATTCGGGGGGAAATTATTACAGAAGTGTACCAAGCTGTTTTACTTGCAATTTTCAAAGTGCCCTCCCTCGTGATCGATGCACAATTGCAGCCGAGCAGGCACAGAGTGGCACACACGCTTGCAGAGTTCGATATCAATTTCCTCAAACTTTGTAGTGATTTGGGCCTTCAATTCCTGAATGGTACGAGGCTTTTCACGATAAACAAGGTCTTTCATGAGCCCCCAAAGAAAGAAATCTGGAGGTGTAAGGTCTGGGGAGCGTGCCGGCCACTGGATCGGACCGCCGCGGCCGATCAACTTTCCGGGAAAGTTTTCATCAAGCCACTGCCGACCATGACGTCCAAAATGAGGTGGAGCTCCATCTTGCTGGAAATAACAGTCCTGATCTTGTACCCTGGGCCAAAAGAAGGTTTGCAGCATATCCAGGTAAGTTTCTGCAGTGACAGATCCCTCAAAGAAAAAGGGTCCAAATATCCCTCATGGAGATATGGCTGCCCAAACTGTCACGCCAGGTAAATTTACCTCCTTCTCAACTGTCACTCTTGGGTTCTCCGCAGCCTAGTAGACACAATTGTGTCTGTTAATTGTGCCGTTAAGCTTAAAACATGCCTCATCTGACCACCAGATGTTGTCTAGCATTGTGTCCTCTTCGTCAAGTTTAGCTAAGAACTCTTCGCAAAATTGAAGACGCCAGTCGTCATCTCCATCATGAAGGGCATGCAGTAAGTGTGGAATGTAAGGTTTCCAGTTTTTCTGGTGAAGGATACGGATAACACTTGATTGGCTCACTTCCAACTCTGCAGATAAACGGCGAGTTGACTTTTGCGGACGTTGTTCCAGTCTCCTGATGGCTTCTTCAGCCTTAGCTACATTCGTTGCCGTTTTCGGACGACTGGGCTTCTTTGCAGTGGCTACCGACCCTGTTGCTTCAATCAATCAATAATTCAATAATCTGCAAGACAATTATTAACAAAATGACATCCCAGAAAGAATCTGACAGCCGAAAAAACAGAAATCGGGCGCGGGCGCTACTTTTGATTCACCCTGTATATACAGTCATGTGAAAAAGTAAGTACACCCCTTGTAAAGTTTAGACTTTTTCAACATATTTCAACATACAGCTATTTGATCTTCATTTCAACAATATTGATAGATAAAGATGATATAATATAACAAATATCATGAAACATTTACATTTTGTAGTCCATTGTATAATTTAAATAAACATAAATGCAAATTTCGCTTGTGGAAAAAGTAAGTACACCCTTGGCTCTAAAAGGTGGTATTGCCCCCTCTGGCAGAAACAACCTCAAGTAGGCGTTTCTTATAACTGTCTACCAGTCTCTGACATCGACAGGAAGAAATTTTTGCCCACTCCTCCATACAGAATTCTTTCAGCTGTGGGATGTTTGAGGGGTTTCTTGCATGCACAGCTCGTTTCAAATCCACCCACAACATCTCGATGGAATTTAGATCCGGGCTTTGACTTTGCCATTCCAGAACCCTCCATTTCTTTCTTTTCAGCCATTCCTTGGCGTATTTACTGGTATATATAGGGTCATTGTCTTGTTGCAAGGTCCACCTTTGGTTGAGCTTCAACTCACCGACAGATGGCCTCACATTATCCTCAAGGACTCTCTGGTACAATGAAGAATTCATCGTGGATTCTATGATGGTGAGCTTCCCAGGCCCTGATGCAGCAAAGCTGCCCCAAACCATAATATTTCCACCACCATGCTTTACAGTTGGTATCAGGTTCTTGTGGTCAAATGCTGTTTTTGGTTTTTCGCCAAACATGTCTTCTGGTACTGTGGCCAAATAGCTCTACCTTTGACTCATCTGTCCAGAGCACATTGTTCCAGAAGTGCTGGTCTTTGCCTAGGTGTTCATTGGCAAACTTTAGTCTTGCCCTGATGTTCTTTCTGGACAGCAAAGGTTTCCTCCTGACACACCTCCCATGTAGATCAAATTTGTGCAGCCTCTTTCTAATGGTAGACTCGTGAACTTTGACATCAACAGTGGCAAGAGCTACCTGTAGGTCCGGTGATGACATTCTGGGGTTGTTAGTGACTTGTTTCAGCATATTGCGGTCTGCTCTCGGGCTGAACTTGCTGGGGCGGCCTGGCCTGAACAAGTTGACAGTGGTTTGGAATCTTCTCCACTTGTAGATGATCTTCCGGACAGTCGAATGATTGATTTCAAATTGTTTGGAGATCTTTTTAAATCCCTTCCCAGACTCGTAGGCATCTATAACCTTCTTTCTGAAGGCCTCATAGAGCTCTTTTGATCTAGGCATGGTGACACCACACATTTCAACAACAAAGAGCAAACCAAACTAAATGTCTGAGGTTTAAATAAGACAGGTTCCTCCAAGATCCTCTCTAACAATGTTCTAATCATTTGCACCTGAGCTGGTGCACATGATTCTAATTTTAGGTATTTGAAGTAGTGATAAATGTCGGGGTGTACTTACTTTTTCCACATGCGAAATTTGCATTATGTTTATTTAAATTATACAATGAACTACAAAATGTTAATGTTTCATGATATTTGTTATATTATATCACCTTTATCTGTCAATATTGTTGAAACTAGGGCATGCCCGTACTATATATATATATCTAAAATTATATCCCCCCCCCCCTCTTTTTACATGAAATGGTTTGGTCTATTCGCCTAGGACGTGCCCGTACGTGGGTGCCCGTTCCTTGCCAAAAAAAATAAAAAAAATGTCTTCGCCCATGCATGCATGGGCGTGCCCGTAAGTGCGTGATGTGACCGTACAATGAATGTATCGTCCCGACGCCGCAGCTCGGATGGCGCTGCAGTTAATCGGGCCTGTATCGGCAGAGTTATTATAAACGTGTACTACAATCGATCGTACCTTACAGCGTCTGCTCGCCACGTTCAGCATCAGTACGTCGTCACTATGACTATCCGTAAGTCCGGAAGTGACGTCCTCATTTGACTGTCCGGAAGGTCGCATATCGCAGTTACGATGAATCGCAAATTAGTTTTAATTAGTTTTAAAACATAGTTTAACGCCAACATAGTTTGCCAACGTGAAATAAATGAATACGCTCTCAAATGTGCCGTCCGAGGCAGAGTCTGTTCGGCACGTTCGACACACGTGATAGCTCGCTGCTCTCTGATTGGTTGAATCGTTTTTTGGACATAGCTCGGTAACTACTTCTCCGATTAATATGAAACCTTGAAAAGGCACATCCTCAGGTCCCCAGCAATATACCTGGCAAGTTTAAAGTATATCGGACCCGTGGTTGTCGAGAAACAGCGGTCACAGACACACAGACATACACACAGACAAACACACACACAGAGATTACTGGAATTATAGATAGATGAAGATCAAATAGCTGTATGTTGAAATATGTTGAAAAAGTCAAAACTTTACATGGGGTGTACTTACTTTTTCACGTGACTGTATATACATGTACACATACAGCAAAGCTTTTGATTGTGTTGATCATGAATTGATGTGGAATATCCTCATAAGAAGCCTGCACACTAAACAAGAAGCCACAATAAGAATAGGACATGGAGAGACGGAATGGTTTGGAATTGGAAAGGGGTTAGATCGGGGCTCTCCCCTTATTTGTTCCATCTGTTTAGTGAGTACATCATGAGGAAATCGCATGACTGGCTCATACTGAATTGCATGACTGCATCACCACCCAAATCTTTTGTTACCCTTCTCACCCCTGACAGACATTATACCACTCTGTTAGCATCCAACCATTACCTTTTCAATCAACAACCTTTTCTCAACAGAAATCCAACATTACTGGGCATCACCTTGGATACGCATATGACTTATAAAACACACGGATGAACTCACTGCCGAAAATAACCTCAATATCAAAACATTAAAAGCACTACACTAATACAACCTTTGGTCAACACAAATAATCACTTCTCACGACCTATATATAAATAGTCATCTGGACTATCATTAATTATACCAACCCAAGTTGGGCCACCACTCCTTCAGACCATAATATATATATATATAATATTATAAATATATATATATATAATATTATATATATATATATATATATATATATATATATATATATATATATATATATATATATATATATATGACTATATGTGTATATATGTATATATACAAAAACTTTTTAAAAATTAGAGAGTACATACAACACCTTACCGCATGCAATCTTGAGAAAAAGGATATAGGAAGCGTCTTTGCAATTCTGGCTTTGTGTTTGAGGACAGCAACAGGTTACACAAGATCCATAAACATAGCTCATTCACATGCACAAACAAGAAAGAGCAATCAGAGATCACAGACCTTCGCCAGGACATGTTTTTCTTGGTTTTAAGGCTTTTGTGTTAAAACAAATATGGCGGCCAAACCACGTGACCAATAACATCATCATTATCTTTTTTTCTCCACCAATTTATCCCTAGATGATGCTCAAGAAATTTCATCTTGATCACATGAAGTTTTGTACTTGTCCAATTATGATGTCATAATGGAGGAAACTATGACATCATCATTAACATATGTTATTACCCATGGCGAGTTCTTTACAATGAGCAATGACTCAATTTTTTGATGCAGCGCTTTTGGAGATATAAAGGTGCAATTTTTTTCAATTTTCCAAGATGGCGCCCGTACCACGTGACCTATGACGTCATATTTGTCATTAAAAATTCTTCAGGAGGAGGTGCACCTATGGTGAAAATTTCCTGTCAATCAGCCCCAATGTTTGCAGAGAAAATCATATTTATTCTGTGCGGACAAACAGACAAACAAACAGACAGGCAGACAGACAAACACTCAAATGCAATACCCTCTCCTCTGGCGACTTAATCCACCGTACTCCCAAACTTAATCCACCTAAATACGAAAGGCACTCAATTCATCGAGTTTGCAGTTCAACAAACACCCCTGTCACGCATGTTACTTTATGACCAACCACCCTCCACTCCAATGACAGATGAAACGTACAACTGCTCATCATCACTCTCAGCAATCTAAGGTCAATCTCAGCAATCTTATATAAACAATCTAAGGTATGCTGCTGATACCACAAAGGATCTGGAAAGCTGAAGACGTGAATGTGATAACACAAACCAGGTGGCTGATGTTCGGGTATTTCCAGTTGCAATGCATAGATGAGAGTCATGGACTCATGAACGGGCGTCAATGCCTAACGTTTGACTGAAGGTGGTACAGGAATGTGGAATTTATTGGTTCATGGTTTGCCATTTCTGTATTGTCTTTTGGCTTCCCACCCGTGCATAGCATGGGTATCGCGCTAGTGAATAAGTGTGCTGTGTGTATGTATATGTATATGTATATACATATACATATATATATATACACACATACACATTTCCTTAAATGTATGGATACACAAACCTACATACATTCATTCACAACATGCTCGTTGCTACTGTTGATCAATATGCCATAAACATTTAAAGTTCTTAATTTGAAATTGTCTTCTATTCCACTAGGCCGTAAGCCCTCTTTTGAATAACACGAGGACACTGAACATATAACTAGGACTGAGGATGATCTCCAGAGGACAATGGGTGTTGGGAATGGGAGAGGCGGGTCATCTCACCCAACTTACTCTCGTTTAATCCATGGCACCAGACATCACATTTATGGGACTTTGCTTGGTCGAGAAAGCTTATTTCATGAGATTTGTACTGTTAAGCACATTACAGAAAAGCAAGGAACCCTCTTGTATATACAAGACAGAAGTACTCGTCATGTTATGTGTTCCACTTATGTTTGGTGCCTGGAATACATCGCCATCATCTGTTACACAATCCAAAGTGCGATGTTCACAAGGTGGCGTTTGATATCACTGGCATCATGGCTCTCCCAATCCAGCTTGAACACAAGCTGCTTGATCGGGCAGTTTAGTCGATTTTTCACCGTTCCGGCTCGAGAAGATACGCTGCAGGAATCGTGGAGGCATGGCGCAAATTTGCTGATGGGTTTGTTGCGTGACATGGCATGAGTCAGTGCACACCCCCAGCTCGACGAGGAGTAAGCTCGTAGAGAGAACTGTATGTGGAAATGAAAATCGTTACCATACATAATGATGCTTACACCGTACCATGCATGTCAGGGCAGTGAATGGCAGTGAATGCAAAAAAACCACATGCATAACAGGAACGGTACTCGGGAGAGCGCACACCTCCGCCAGGCTGAACAGTTTAGGTTTTGTATCCCACTGATAGGCCGGATCTGCATCCGAACTCGCTTTTATCCCAATCTCTCAATGGTGAAGAATCACTGTGCAACTTCAGCAACTGTGCAACACTGTGCAACACTGTGCAACACTGTGCAACAACAGCAACTTCAAAAAATATTTAAATTCTCGCATTCAGATTAGTATCTGGATCTGGATCTTCATCAAAATCCAATTAATTCGTTATCGTCACACACTCAACCTGTCCACCGAGTTTCGCCCAAATTCGTCCACAACTTTCTGAGGTGTCCTGCTCTCAGCCAGACAGAAAGACAAACAGACAAACAAACAGGGGTGAAAGCATATCCTCCATCCACCTTCAGTGGCGGATATAATGTAACGGGACCGTCCCACTTATTCTCCTGACTGAGATTCATGTTGAAGAAGAAGAAAAACAACTTCAAAATATTTTTGTCCTTTTGATGGATAACAATTATTGAGTTGTAATATCTCGGATAGAAGCGCGAGAGATACAAGGTTGATTATTGCTGCTGGGGTCTGTCACGGCAAATCTCACAGGTATCGGACGACAGCCAGTTGTAACGAGCTTTGCAGTGACTCGCACTGAAACAGGCTAAAGAGCCCACAGGGCCAGTTTCACAGCAAGGTACAGGGCACTGTTCACAACCACAGCTCTGGAAAGGAGCCAACATTCATTTCCCCCTCGCCCTTCGAACCTCCCCCTCTCCCATCCTAATGCAAGCCACCTTTTTCTTCTTTCTATAGCTCTCATAACATCATCCTGAAAGCTCCATCTGCCTCTCCCTCACCCCATAGCTCACTTTTCCCATTTGCCGTGCTAAAAAGGAAAGAAAAGTACGGCTTTTCGGACACGGCGCGAAGGGGGGAAAGGCTCATGCCGGGCCTTGGGGCATTCGAGGGCCATTTATCAGACTAGCGGCGGTGGTCCTGGCCAGGTGGCATCTGCCTGACAGGAGGGAAGCCCTGTAGTGCCTCGGCCCTTGTCTAAAGGCACCGTCGCGACCCCGCATGCTGGGCCCAAAGGGCGGGATGGAGAGGAACGGTGGGAGTAGGGGGCACACGGGCAGTCGTGTTCAACAGCTGCCTTTCCTGTCTGCCCCACACACACCGTCTGGAACTTGACCTGAGTGCTTGCCCAGCGGCTGTCTACGCGTGCACTGGTTCAGCCTGCCCACCCTCCGGCCTTCCTCTCGAATCCCATGGAAACTGTGCAGTCCTTCCTGCGCCACTCCCAGACACCATTTTTCGAAGTTGCTCGAACCTTATACTTTCTCGGGCTCTTGAACCTTATCCACCTGTTCACCACCTCCCCGGCCTCCCTCCTGTGTACCTAAGGCGAGCATTGCATTTCCTGGCAGACAATCCATGCTTTTCATGCAGTCTTCAATCAATCAGACTTGTGATGAATGCCAAAGAACAGTTTTACTTTCCAAAAGGGCCTTTGTTGCAAAAACATTAAAGTTAACAAGGCTCGATCGGCGTTTTAAAGCACTGCAATTTGCATTCACTGCTATCTTATGATCGCCTAATGTTCTTCATGTTTCAGCGCCAGGAGGAGTCTGCTGCCTCCGAAACGACATGCGTTTCAAACCAAAGAACACCTCACGTCAAGTTGAGTCCAAGTGTTGCTGACAGACAAAGCAACGCTCCAAGCAAGCTTTTGTTTTTTGGTTTTTTTCCTTCTTTCAGGATATCAACTTACTGTGTGCTAACTGCTTCGAGTAGGACAGTTAAAAGTATGTCCTCACTCAAAGCATGAGTCTTTGCCAATATCAAGGTGTCAAGGTAGTACAAGGAGTTAACGTTTCCCTCTGGGCTTCCATCAAATCTTGCTCAAGACATGAAGGATTGTAGTGCAACAAACAGCGCAGACGTATTTCCTTGTACATACTGCACCATGATCAGGCTGAAAGGCCTTCAGATAGCCTCGTAGTCCATTGGATAACGAGACAACAATCGGTACCCCCCCATACCTCCGCCAGGCTGAACAGTTCACGTTTTGGATCCCACTGATAGGTCAGATGCAGATCCAGATATTCACCAAAATCTCATCAATTTGTCCTCGTCACACAACCAACCTGTCCACAACGTTTCGTCGGAATGTCGGTAACCGTTTGGTATATCCTGCTCACAGGCAGACAAACAGACAGAAAAACAGGAGTGACAATACAACCTACCCTCACCTTCAGTGATACCCAGGCTGGATACCTGTTCCTGATATCTCGATCATGTACAAATCTAAAGTGCAAATCACCGTGCACAGTACACACAATTCTCTAACATCGAAAGTCGAATTGTATGCTGTGTGCAAGTACTCAAGATCTAAATAAACCACACTGTACTATACAAAACCCTGTCCTTGTCTATACCATACTGCATTATACGGACACCTCGTCGCTCATCTAAATCACACCAGACTTCGTGGGCCTTTAACTCCCCCACATCTACAATCGCCCTGTATCATATGTACTGATTCCCCTGTTGCTACAGGATGGAGTTTGAGAGTATCGCTCACAGGCAACACCTTATAGTACCCCAAAGCATGGATTCTAAATGGATTGGGGGATGCTGGTGTCCCTATCAATCCGCATAGGAAGTATATGCCTCACGGTGAACATTGAGGAGAAAGAATCCTTAATGTGCAAAAGATTGGGCATCCATATTCCAGCAAAGATATAAATGCAAGGAAACAAGGATATGTATTGGGGATGGTTGTGGAATGAGGATCAGGTACTTGTGGAAATGAGTGAGGAATGACAGGTCACTCAATAATATGGGAAGTTGCCATCTCGCTTCAGTCACCCAGCCATGAAAAAGATTGGGCATCCATATTCCAGCAAAGATATGAATGCAAGGAAACAAGGATATATATTGGGGATGGGTGTGGAATGAGGATCAGGTACTTGTGGAAATGAGTGAGGATGGAGAGGTCACTTAATAATATGGGAAGTTGCCATCTAGCTTCAGTCGCCCAGCCAAGAGATCATGTACCATGCTCTATACAGAGTGCCGGTTCTGCCAGAGCAGTTTCTTTGGATAAGGTTACAATCCTAGATGGGGGAGCCACTCCGACACAGGACGTCAGGGCAGGAATTTGGAATGTGTTCATGGTGCCGTCAATGGCTTGCGGACTTTTCATGAAGGGCACAGTGGGATCTTTAACGTCCACCAACTAATGTCAGAAGATGCGATGCCTAGATTAACATCCATCCAGGGGACGGCACCTTCATTGATGAATCATCCTGCTTGTGAAACACCGGATGACAGGTTGTAGCAGGGTCGGGATTCAATCCCAGGCTAGACAACTTAGAGTTGAGTGTGCGTACCTCCAGACCATCTTGCAGGCCCCTCACCTTTGACGATCAACGGCAACAACTACACGATTCTCGATAGATTCATCCTACCTTATTTCTTGTCTATTAACTGGTGGCAGAACGTGGCTTCTCTACCGTAATCCTGGATCCAAGTTGGAATCTGTACAATGGAAGTACAAGGGATCACCGCCACGCAAGAAACTTTGCACCCTAACCTCAGCCGGAGAGATCATGGCCTCAATTTTCCGGGATTCCAAGAGAATCCTACCGATCGACGATACGCCTCACACAACTACAATCACATGGAGATATTACAACCACCTGGTGGAAAAATTACCGCAGGTAATCAAGGCAGGCACTAAAGGACAACCGTCGAGGAATGTTGACCAACGCTGCACCCCTCCTTCACGACAACACACTTGCGGCCAAGGTCCGGGTGTGCAGACCTCTAATCACGACTGGCCTAGAGTAGCTGGACAACTTTCCGCATACAAAACAGACCTGGCTCCAGATGACTACAAACAGTTACCAAATTTAAAATCACGCCTGTGTGACCACTCACTCCTTTGCATCTAACAAAGCAACTGAGACGTGGCTGGAGGAGCAATGAGAAAAGTTGAAATTTTACCCACACAGACAGCTTAAAGGACAAATCGAATAAGTACAATTAAGTCGAGGGACATCGTGTTGAAAAATAGAAAAATAAAAACACTTGGCTTGGAATGTCTTGGACTGTTGTATCGCGTTCCTTGGGCATTTTGAACGCCTTTCGCAGCAGAATACGAAAGCTCGGGTCATGCAGGTAAGCACATCAAACGGTCAATTTTACTCTTTCCTCTGGCAATCAGAAATGATGCTCCATGACGAGCTGCAGATGCAATCTCACCTGCCTCATGCGATTACTACACTTCTGATAGGAAAATGCGGCCATGCCGTTTAACCAGCCACATAAGGCAGTTGTCAATAAGTCGTCAGCCATTCCGAGAGCATACATGAAGCTCTGATTGTGTCACTGCAACGACCAAGGAACAACACAACAAGCGTTACGCCTAGGTCCCCTGTCAGTGAAGTGATGTGAGCTGACAAAGTGGAAGACGCAGAAAACATGGAAGAGTCAATAATATTTGCAAGTGGGTTGGAGACACACCCACACACCAGATTAGAAGTTAGTAGTTCGTATATTTTTCAAGATATTCCGCTCACAAGGTTCAGACATATATGGTGGCGGCCATGTTGGATTTTGACGTGGCAACCCAATTTTCAATAGCGTTCTTCCTCATGCCAAGATACAGTCGCGCACCAAATTAGAAGTGAGTAGTTGGTTTCGTTTTCAAGATATTCCGCTCACAAGGTTCAGACATATATGGTGGTGGCCATCTTGGATTTTGACGTGGCGACCCAATTTTCAATAGCGTTCTTCCTTATGCCTAGATACACCCACACACCAAATTAGATGTTAGTAGTTCGTTTATTTTTCAAGATATTCCGCTCACAAGGTTCCACGGACGGACGGACGCACGCACGGACGGGCGGGAGCACGCACGGACGCACACACGGACGGAGGGTAAAACCATAGTCCCCCTTACGTTCAGCGGTGCGACGGGGGACAAAAAGACGTTCTCTGTTCCAAAGACCAGCTTTAACGTCTCATGACATCTCTCTTAGATGTCAGTGGACTCACTCCTATGGAGGATGGGTCCAATTGTATGACCATGCATTGTGACCCTTCGGGGTCAGGATGCATGTGTTTTGAATGACCATGTGCTTCAGCCTTTGGGTTGAGGTGCATGTGTATGCTGATGGGACAGCCTTGATAGACGGTGTGCCTTGGCCGTGGGGTCAAGGTGCACGTCCAAGGCTGTTCAAATGTTTGATTTTTTACCTTTTTTCTTATAAAAAAGGCAGGCCTTAGTGCTGGCCTCATAAGCATCACCATCTACATTCGTGTAGGAGTGGTGGAGTGGTCCACTGTGGTGGAGTATTCTATGACCATGCATTCTGGCCCTTCGGGGTCAGGATGCATGTGTTTTGAATGACCACGTGCTTCAGCTTTGTGGTTGAAGTGCATGTGTATGCTAATGGGACAGTCTTGATAGACGGTGTGCCTTGGCTGTTCAAATGTTTGATTTTTTACCTTTTTTATTATAAAAAAGGCAGGCTACGGTGCTGGCCTTAAAAGCATCACCAGCTGAAGCAGGACCTTTTGCTTGGTGATGCGTCATATACACATTATATATATATATATATATATATATATATATATATATATATATATATATATATATATATATATATATATATATATATCTATATCTATATATATCTATCTATATATATATATATATATATATATATATATATATATATATATATATATATATATATATATATATATATTTATATATATATATATATATATATATATATATATAAATATATATATATATATATATATATATATATATATATATACATATATATATACATATATATATACATATATATACAGACTTGGCATTTTATATGGAATATATATTTTTTCTTGACTTGGGTTTACTTTCTGAACTCGGTATATCAATCTGGTGAGTTTCTTTTACGCTTTGGTGATTTCTTTGTTAAAAGAACCATGTCATTGATTGTCTGTCGCAGCAAGAAGTCAATAACAGGATTATATCACAGGTGGCATGACAAAATGTACGGAAAGGTACATTTGACGATTGGCTTCACAATCGGGTATATAAGGGTTGTTGCGTTCTGTATTAGTAGAAAACAACTGCTGCATGTCTACAAAAGTTATTGCCGCTTCCCCTGGAGATGGTCCGTCAACTCGACAATGCTGTTTCTCATTTAGTGGTGGCTTTACGAAATTCCGGCATGAAGCAGCGTACTATTGCTCGGCAGTATGGCATCACTCAAGGTCAGGTGTCAAAGATCCTGAAACGAAATGCTCAGAGGGGTGTCCCTACTCCAATACCGAGGGCAGGACGTCCCCGCAGAACCACAAGGAGGGATGATCGCCAGCTGCACCGGTTAGTCCGCAATGGCCGTACCAAGTCAGCTAATCGGCTTAGGGCTGAGTGGCAGCAACTGACAAATGTGCCTGTATCCAGAAGGCTAGTCAACCAACGACTGGTTCAAGCAGGCTATCGTGCCAGGCGTCCCCTGAGAAAGCCACGTCTGACCAGACAACACCGCCAGCGCCGATTGCAGTGGGCCACAGAGCACAGTGAATGGCAGCCAGGACACTGGAATCACGTGATCTTCAGTGACGAGTCTAGATTTCTGGTCTATCGTCAAGATGGCCGCGTCCGAGTGCGCAGACAAGTGCATGAAGCCTACAACGAAGATTGTATAGTGCCAAGAGTCCAAGCTGGAGGTGGTGGGGTGACCGTTTGGGTTGCTTTTCATGCAGGGGGCAAAACTGACCTGGTTGTTCTGAATGGAAACCTGAACCAGTTCAAGCACAGGGCCATTCTGGAAAAACATTGCTTCCATTTGCTCGTGCAGCCTTCCGAGGAAGCTTTGTCTTCCAAGATGACAATGCACGGCCTCATCGTGCTCGCATGATCCAACACTTTCTTGCTGACCGTGGTGTAGAGCATATGGAGTGGCCTGACATGTCCCCGGATATGAATCCGATAGAGAACTTGTGGGCAGAATTAACGCGTCAAATCGACAACTTCGGACCAGCAGCCTGCCTCTGTGCGTGAATTGCAGCAGGCTATTGTAACTGCATGGCAAGCGATTACTGTCCAAACCGTGGCAAATCTCGTGAACAGCATGCCTCAACGTGTACGTGCCCTCCTGAATGCTCGTGGGGGTTACACGAAGTACTGAACTGTAATTTTACTGTCCGTAATCCCAGTCGTAATTATCTTTTGTTTTTGTTAAAAAAAAATTTGGCTAATGTGCAAAATAAAGAAACACTTCTGGAAAACGCACAGAAGTTTAACACATTACTGTCCGTGAATTGAGTTCGATATCAGTTTACATCACTTTCAAGGATCAATTTATTTGCTTTGAAATGTCAAATGTGGTTTTTGTTTCTTTGAAAGGTCACATTAACAAAATCTAGAATAATTTCAACATAATTCCAATGAACTTTTGGTTCTAAGTCATCTTGAAAAGTAAGTTCACCCCCACAAAAAAAATATTCCATATTAAATGCCAAGTCTGTATATAGATATATATATAAAAAGATGACCAAGAGAAAAAGGAAAGCAAGAGGGCTGTCAGATGCTTGTGATTGGCAGGTGGTGGCAGACCTAAAGCCACAATTGGTATTCCCAGAGGAGATCTGTGTGACAAGGTTGCGGCCTGACATTGTCATCTGGTCAGGTGCAATAACACAGGTCATCTTAGGGGAATTGTCTGTACCTTGGGAAGAGAACATGGAGGAGGTAAAGGAGAGGAAGAGAGGAAAGTACATTGAGCTGGAGGCAGAGTGTCGGGAGAAGGGTAGGCGAGTTTCTTGTCAGCCATTTGAGGTGGGTTGTCGGGGGTATATTGGCAATTCCTTTTCTGCATTTCTTGCTCGGCTTGGAGTGTGTGAGACAGAAAGAAGGAGGATGTGTGACAGAGTGGCTCAGGTTGCCTTGAAAGGCTCACTTTGGATATGGAGGAAGTTTATGGAGGCACGTCGAACGGTGTAGGTTGAGGTTGTGGGTGGTGGTTCATTTCAACCTAAGGAGTAGTGACTGAAAGTGTAAGAGAAATGGAGATGTGTGAATGGTGTGTGTGTGTGTGTGTGTGTGTGTGTGTGTGTGTGTGTGTGTGTGTGTGTGTGTGTGTGTGTGTGTGTTGTCGGAGTGGGTGTGTGTGTTGTCGGAGTGAGTGTGTGTGTTGCAGGAGTGAGTGTGTGTGTGTTGCAGGAGTGGGTGTGTGTGTTGCAGGAGTGGGTGTGTGTGTTGCAAGAGTGGGTGTGTGGTGTTGCAAGAGTGGGTGTGTGTGTTGCAGGAGTGGGTGTGTGTGTTGCAGGAGTGGGTGTGTGTGTTGCAGGAGTGGGTGTGTGTGTTGCAAGAGTGTGTGTGTGTGTTGCAGGAGTGGGTGTGTGTGTTGCAAGAGTGGGTGTGTGTGTTGCATGAATGTGTTTTTGTTTGAGTGGTGCACGTTGTAAGGGTAGTGGTCGGTTGTTTGGTGTGTGTGAGTGAGTGGATGAGGGGCTGTGGATTCTGGGAGTGGAGGTGGTTTTGTTGTTGTCGTCTGTGTTCTCACTGGCTTGGTGTGGGGGTATGTACGCATCCAGGTGTAGCTGCTGCATGTGGAGGTGTATGTGCCTCTGCTGGCCCACCTTAGCTGACCGTATCGAGGTTGAAGGGCTGAAACGGGATGATGCTGAGGACCTGGACTGAGGACCCGGTCAGTGAGGCACACTTGTGACCAGGTGTGTTTTGAAATTGTATTTGTATATACAGACTTGACATTTAATAAGGAATTATTTTTTTTGTGGGGGTGAACATACTTTTCAAGTTGACTTCGAAACAAAAGTTCATTGGAATTATGTTGAAATTATTCTAGATTTTGTTAATGTGACCTTTAAAAGAAACAAAAACCACATTTGACATTTTGAAGCAAATAAATTGATCCTTGAAAGTGATGTAAACTGATATCGAACTCAATTCACGGATAGTACTGTGTTAAACTTCTGTACGTTTTCCAGAAGTATCTCTTTATTTTGCACATTAGCCAAATAATTTTTTAACAAAAACAAAAGTTAAATTACGACTGGGATTACGGACAGTAAAATTACAGTTCAGTACGTCGTGCAACCCCCACGAGCATTCAGGAGAGCACGTACACGTCGAGGCATGCTGTTCACGAGATTTGCCAAGGTTTGGACAGGAATCGTTTGCCATGCAGTGACAATAGTCTGCTGCAATTCACGCACAGAGGCAGGCTGCTGGTCCAAGTTGTCGATTTGACGCGTTAATTCTGCCCACAAGTTCTCTATCGGATTCATATCCGGGGACATGGCAGGCCACTCCATATGCTCTACACCACGGTCAGCAAGAAAGTGTTGGATCATGCGAGCACGATGAGGCCGTGCATCGTCATCTTGGAAGACAAAGTTTCCTCGAAAGGCTGCACGAGAAAATGGAAGCAATGTTTCTTCCAGAATGGCCCTGTACTTGAACTGGTTCAGGTTTCCATTCAGAACAACCAGGTCAGTTTTGCCCCCTGCATGAAAAGCAGCCCAAACGGTCACCCCACCACCTCCAGCTTGACTCTTGGCACTATACAATCTTCGTTGTAGGCTTCATGCACTTGTCTGCGCACTTGGACATGGCCATCTTGACGATAGACCAGAAATCAAGACTCGTCACTGAAGATCACGTGATTCCAGTGTCCTGGCTGCCATTGACGGTGCTCTCTGGCCCACTGCAATCAGCGCTGGCGGTGTTGTCTTGTCAGGCGTGACTTTCTCAGGGGACGCCTGGCACGATAGCCTGTTTGAACCAGTCGTTGGTTGACTAGCCTTCTGGATACAGGCACATTTGTCAGTTGCTGCCACTCAGCCCTAAGCCGATTAGCTGACTTGGTACGGCCATTGTGGACTAACCGGTGCAGCTGGCGATCATCCCTCCTTGTGGTTCTGCGGGGACGTCCTGGCCTCGATATTGGATGAGGGACACCCCTCTGAGCATTTCGTTTCGGGATCTTTGACACCTGACCTTGAGTGATGCCGTACTGCCGAGCAATAGCACGCTGTTTCATGCCGGAATTTCGTAAAGCCACCACTCCATGACAAACAGCATTGTCGAGTTGACGGACCATCTCCAGAGGAAGCGGCAATAACTTTTGTAGACGTGCAGCAGTTGTTTTCCACTAATACAGAACGCAACAACCCTTATATACCCGATTGTGAAGCCAATCGTCAAATGTACCTGTCCGTCCATTTTGTCATGCCACCTGTGATATAATCCTGTTATTGACTTCTTGCTGCGACAGACAATCACTGACATGGTTCTTTTAACAAAGAAATCACCGACGCGTAAAAGAAACTCACCAGATTGATATACTGAGTTCAGAAAGGAAACCCAAGTCAAGAAAAAAAATATATTCCATATTAAATGCCAAGTCTGTATATGTAGCCACTACATCCATTTTTCCGTTCTCCAACCTATAGCTTTGTCTTAAAGAAGCTGGTTGATGAAGATGATGTCACAGGATGGTCTAGGTCATATGTGGCCGTTAAGAAGATGGTTGATGAAGATGATGTCAGCTGACTTGCAAGCACATGGTAGATGACCTCGGGCAAATGATCGGGTGAATGGAGCAGAATGTACGTGAGGTCCAACATGTTGTCTTTTGATTAAAATCCGTCAGCGAAGCGACAGGTGGAGATGCCGAGTGTACCCTTATTGTATGTCATTCCAAGAACATTTTGAAGGCTCCTCGTGCTCCTCGTGCGCACCCACGGGGTCGCCATCAAATGGTCACGCATGGGGTGAAAGTCCAGGAAGGTAAACCGGTATATTGAATGTTAATGAGGAATTCGTGGAATGGAAGTTTATCGCGAGGACTGGGATTACGGACAGTTTATTACGGTTTACAGTTTACGATCACGTTTACGATCATAACTCGATCACGACGGCGACGCGAGTCGAGGAATTTGGGCGATCGCGCGCAACAAAGGATGCAGATCGCATTGGAAACACCTGCCTGCGACGGGACCTGCACAACACGGCACGGCGGGAAACAAAATATATCTGGAAACATAAACACGAAGCAAAACAAAACAATTAATTTTACAATTAGTGCCCGGGCGCGCTAATTACAGACTTGTAAACGTGCGCCTCGGTGTGCGACTCTGCGATGCGACGTCGCAAAAACATTCGTGAGAAGGTCATTTCACTTGAGCGTGGTCGCGTTGCTTATTCCTGCACCTTGCCTCGTACGTCGACAAATGATCGTACGTCTACCAATAGTACGTGGTCACGTCCGAGGCCATTCATCCGAGCGAGCACAAAGGGAACGGCATTGGAATTATGGGGAATGGGAATTTGTACGAGATGTGCAGGAGGAATTCGTCTGGCTGCGAGGGAATAGGGGGGTGAGGTGGGTGAGGTGGGGAGAGGGGGGCGAGGTGGGGAGAGGAGAAGAAAGCTGGGGGGGGGGGGGGAAGGTGGGTAGAGAGGGGAGCAAGGTGGGGAGAGGGGGGAAAGGTGGGGAGAGGGGGACAAGGTGGGGAGAGGGGGACAAGGTGGGGAGAGGGGGGCGAGGAGGGGAGAGGGGGGAAAGGTGGGGAGAGGGGGGCAATGTGGGGGAGAGGGGGCACGGTGGGGAGAGGGGAGTGAGGTGGGGAGAGGGGGCAAGGTGGGAGAGGGGGGCGAGGTGGGGAGAGGGGGCACGGTGGGGAGATGGGGAGCAAGGTGGGGGAGAGGGGGAAGGTGGGGAGAGGGGACAAGGTGGGGATAGGGGGGCAAGATGGGGAGCAAGGTGGGGTTGAGGGGGGCAAGGTGGGGAGAGGGGGCACTGTGGGGAGATGGGGAGCAAGGTGGGGGAGAGGGGGAAGGTGGGGAGAGGGGACAAGGTGGGGATAGGGGGGCAAGATGGGGAGATGGGGAGCAAGGTGGGGTTGAGGGGGGCAAGGTGGGGAGAGGGGGCAAGGTGGGGAAATGGGGAGCAAGGTGTCGAGGGGGAAGGTGGGGAGAGGGGACAAGGTGGGGAGAGGGGACAAGGTGGGGAGAGGGGGGCAAGATGAGAGGGGGGCAAGGTGGGGGAGAGGAGGGCAATGTGGGAGAGGGGCAGGGTGGGGGAGAGGGGGCACGGTGGGGAGAGGGGAGTGAGGTGGGGAGAGGGGGGCAAGATGAGAGTGGGGCAAGGTAGGGGAGAGGAGGGCAAGGTGGGAGAGGGGAGCAAGGTGGGGGAGAGGGGGGCACGGTGGGGAGAGGGGAGTGAGGTGGGGAGAGGGGGGCAAGGTAGGGGAGAGGAGGGCAAGGTGGGGAGAGGAGGGCAAGGTGGGGAGAGGGGGCAATGTCGTCCGGCGAGTGGCACCAGCGATCCGAGAAAACGCGGCCCTTTCCATGACACGAGACAGCGATGGCAATTCGAGGAGGGGCGGCGAGCGCTTCGAGATCATAATAAGCCAGACGAGCGTTTCATCAACGCCTTGTCCCGTTGCTTGGACTCGATTCTCCCGCGTGGTGATTGGCGGTCACGTGATCGGCGTGAGTCCGGTCCTGGAGCCCTTTAATCTCGCCAGACAGAGCCCCGCGTTCTGACCTGCGTACCGAACGTGTGCAGGTGGCGTTTCCCGCCCTCTGCACAAAGCGAAACTAAATCAAACAAACCCTTCATGCATATTTATCGGGCCGGAGAAGCCCCCGGCGCGGTGCTCATCGACGGACCCCTTTCGCAAGCAGACGCGCCGGACTCGACAACAGGCAGAGAGACGGAGGAGGCCGAGACACAGCTGATTAATAATGCAGGAACATGATCAAAAGTAATTAACACCAGCTTCATATGCAAATGATTTTAATGAAATGTGGGGGGTGGGGGGACTAAGGGACGAAATTAACAAGTCAAATTGCCGTGTGTCGCCCGTGCACGGACACGGCCTGGGTTGTCCGTTCGCCGAGCGGGGGCCAGGTAGCTCATGGGGGGGGGGGGGGGGGTGCATGTTCTTGATGGTCACTTCGGTAATTGCGATGTAATGAAGAAGGCTCCAAGCAATATGAATATTCATGACCCTCAGTTGTGTAGCCTTTGAAGATTAGAGTAGTTTAAATATTTAAATGAGCATTATGGAAGACTGGGAATGGCGCTGCATTCCTGAGCACGCGCGCGTTGGAATGCACGTGGCGTGCTCCTCCACGTAATACGAGGAAACCTCGAGGTCTTGCTCCAGCCGGTCGCGGCCACCGAGCATTTGCTCCATTTACGTTACGGCGATGCCAAAGCGCACAAAGAGTTCCAAACGCGCCTTTTACCCCCCTCGGGGGGCTCTTCCGCGGCCCGATTGACGGCGACCACCGGGGTCCGTGGTGGAGACGCGCCAGCAGGTGCCCGGGCGGGGCTACGGGGGACGACGTTCCCTGGCGGTGCTTAACCCAAGTCAATCACTGCTGAGAAGCTCTCGGTCCGATGAGCCCGTGGAGCCCGTGGAGAGACCCGACCGCGAGGAAAACGCCAATTATCTCCACTCTGGAGCAGGCGGTGGGAGCGCGGCGATGCCCTTTTGCGTTTCATCGATCCGACCCGATCCCGCCTCCTTTAGCCCGGGTGACGGGAGCAAGCTGGTCTGATAGCATCAAGTGAGCTGCTCAACTTCACCTTCCATCGTGTCCATGGTGGCGTCTAATCAAGCACGTGCGCTCTCACCTGTAGCCACTGCTGCCTGTCCGTAGCCACGGACGATTCCCACGGTATCGATGGGGTTATGTATGCCGTGTGGTGTGTTTCATTCACTCGCTACCTGGGTTCGCATACTTTCCTTTAAGTTTCCCGCGTTTCCTGCAGATTTCCCGCGTTTTCTGCCGATTTCCCGCGTTTTCCCGCGATAACTTGCGCCATTCCCAGGCTCCCGCTGCTTCTCAGTTTGATCCCTTTTCCCGCGCTTTTCTCCCATACACGTCGATGCTTCCTTCATGCTTTCGCTTGCGTACTTCCCGGTTCCTTGACTAATTACGAATTCCCGGTTCCTTGGGCTAACTTCCCACTTCCCGCCCTTTTATCCCTGATTTCCCACGCTTTTATCTGCCACCCACCCCCACCCCCCCCCCCCCCCCCAGGCTTTCATCCTTAATTTCCTGAGATTTTCTCATTGATGCTCCAAACGTTCTTAATTATTCCCGACGTGTTCGTCCTTGCTGGAAAGCACGTTCGTACACACCCCCGACAGCCCCGCACGGCCGATCACGGAAGGCACAATTACATTTCCAAGGGACATCATGCGGAGCGGAGCGCGTACACAGGAATGAGACGACTACTCACCTATTGCTCTCTTTTGGAAAAGCTCGTACACTTACACGAGCCTCGATCTTGTATACAAAAACAAAACAAAAAACAAACAACGGAAACTCAATTCCACCAAATTCCTACAAAAACCCATCTCGGATTTGTGGAATTTTTTTTTTTGTTTTTCGTTGTTTGTTCTTAACCTCGAGTCTTGAGCAAACTCCATGGACGTGGAATATCTGCAGCAGTTTCCATTAACATCCATCGGTGTACTTTCGGTTACATGTACGCAATATGATGAGGATTTCATGTACGGAAGATGTTTTTTTATCCGATCGTGATTATTGAATTGATGAAAGACGTACACAGCATATTAATCAAGACGTGTACACACAACTACTACTACTACTACTACTACTACTACTACTACTACTACTACTACTACTACAGCTACTACTACTACTACAACTACTACTACAACTACTACAACAACTACTACTACTCCTACAACTACTACTACTACAACAACTACTACTACACCAACTACTACTACAACTACTACAACAACTACTACTACTACTACTACAACTACTACAAGTAGTACTACTACTACAAGTAGTACTACTACTACTACTACTACTACTACTACTACTACTACTACAACTACTACAAGTAGTACTACTACTACTACAACTACCACTACTACAACTACTACTACCACTGCTACTACTACTACTACTACTACTACAACTACCACTACTACAACTACCACTACTACAACAGCTACTACTTCAACTACTACTACTCCTACTACTACTTCAACTACTACTACTCCTGCTACTACTACTACTACAACAGCTACTACTACTACTACTACTACTACAACTACCACTACTACAACAGCTACTACTTCAACTACTACTACTCCTACTACTACTACTACTACAACTACTACAACTACTACAACTACTACAACTACAACTACTTCAACTACTACTACTCCTACTACTTCACCTACTACTACTCCTACAACTACTACTACTACTACAACTACCACTACTACAACTACCACTACTACAACTACTACTACTTCAACTACTACTACAACTACTACAACTACAACTACTTCAACTACTACTACTCCTACTACTTCAACTACTACTACTCCTACAACTACTACTACTACAACTACAACTACACCAACTACTACTACAACTACTACTACAACTACTACTACAACTACCACAACTACTACAACTACTACAACTACAACTACTACAACTACCTCTACAACTACTACTACTACTACTACTGCTACGACTACTATTATATTTTCACCACCCAAATTATTCCCACTTTCTTGTGGGGTCGGCAGGGAGACAGTATTTGGCCCATCGCTGACCAGGCCTGATGTTCGACTGGAGGTAATTTGCCCATGAATTTGTAATTCGTTCAGGGTGCCGGAGATGAATCGCCTACTCTTCATGAAAAGCACCGCGGGGTGAAGAAGGCACCAGGGGGATCACGAAAGACACCATGAGGTCCCCAGTGCTGTCCAATGAGTATACCGATCTAACTTCCTCTCGATGAATGGTCCACACACACATCGATGCAAATACCAGGGTGGCAGTTTATATCTGGGTCGAGATTCCAACATTGGCTGCACACCTCAAAGACTTTAACCTATTCTCTGGCAGGTCGTTTTTTCACACATATATTTATATATTAAACAAAAGGAGCAACTCTGACCCTGAATGCGACATGATGCTGACGTCATGCATGTCGCATTTAGGGCCAGTGTTGCTCCTTTTTTTTCATTCATCCTTCCTGACTGCAACCTCACATCGTACCTGGTGATTAGCAAGGCAGAGACGATGTGCTCGTGAGGGAGACCGCTGCGCTTGTTGCTACCAGCTCGTGCAGCATTTGCTGTTCTGGGACTTGACCTGGGCCTTGCTTCCTAATCAAGTAAGGGTAGTTTGAGAACCAAGGAATGCTCAGGAATTGTTCATATAAAGGGATGCCCTACATCTGGCAAATGAAATACATTTACTTCTTCATGCAGCTGTATGAATCAAATGGGCACCCTTTATATGAACTTTTCTGCAGCATTCCTTGGTTCCTCCGAAGAACACGAGGGTAGTCCATCATGCACACGATAAATTTTTGAATTTCTTTCGAATTTGATTTTGTCCCTTCTTTTCTATTGTTTGGCATTTTCGATAAGGGATGGAATGTCCCTTCTTTTCTATACTTTGCCACATGGCACATAACATCCATAAAGAGGCCTCTTCATTGCCCCTGGCATTTTTCCCAATATACATGACCAAACAGTTCAATCCAAACAGTTCAATCTCGGTGTCATCAGACCACAGAATCTTGTTTCTCGCAGTCTGAGAGTCCTTTAGGTGCTTTTTTGCAAACTCCAAGCGGGCTTCCATGTGTCTTTCACCGAGCAGAGGCTTACGTCTGGCCACTCTGCCATAAAGCCAAAATCGGTGGAGTGTTGCAGTGATGGTTGGCCTTCTGGAAGTTTCTCCCATCTCCAGACAGGATCTGTGGAGCTCAGCTAGAGTGACCATCGGGTTCTTGGTCACCTCTCTTACCAAGGCCCTTCTCCCCCGATTGCTCAGTTTGGCTGGGCGGCCAGCTCGAGGAAGAGTCCTGGTTGTTCCAAACTTCTTCCATTTAAGAATTATGGAGGCCACTGTGCTCTTGGATCCTTCAATGCAGCAGAATTTTTTTTGTCGGCTTCCCCAGATCTGTGCCTCGGCACAATCCCGTCTCTGAGCTCGGCAGGCAGTTCCTTCGACTTCATGGCTTAGTTTTTGCTCTGATTTGCATTGTCAGCTGTGAGACCTGATATAGACAGGTGGGTGCCTTTCCAAATCGTGTCCAATCAATTGAATTTACCACAGGTGGACTCCAATCAAGGTGCAGAAACATCTCAAAGATGATCAAGAGAAATGGGAGGCCCCTGAGCTAAATTTCAAGTGTCATAGCAAAGGATCTGAATACTTATGTCAATGTGATATTTCATTTTTTCTTTTTAATAAATTTGCAAAACTTTCTAAAATCCTGTTTTCTCTTTGTCATTATGGGGTATTGAGTGTAGATTGATGAGGGAAAAAATGAATTCAAACGATTTCAGCATGAGGCTGCAACATAACAAAATGTGAAAAAAGTGAAGGGGTCTGAATATTTTCTGAATGCACTGTATAAATATATATATATATATATATATATATATATATATATATATATATATATATATATATATATATATATATATATATATATGGATGTATGTGTAATTGTGCCTTTGAACATTGTATATATATATATAATTATATATATATATATAAAGTACCGGTCAAAAGTTTTAGAACACCTCAATCTTTCCAGTTTTTATTGAAATTTACGCAGTTTAATGTCCAGTGAATAACCTGAAATGGTAGAAAGGTAAGCAGTAAACTGCTCGAGATTTTAAAAAAAGTTTAGGTTAGCAAAAACGGAAAAATAATGTAAATTGCACAGTTCTATTGTAAAAAAAAAAGGCCTTCTTCAGGGAACAAGTAATGGGTTAACAACTTACAGCTGTTCTGCAGCAATGTAAGTAAATTAAACCTTGACAGTTGATGCAAACAATTCCTACAGGTGTCCCCACCTCTGCTGATTACTTGATTACAAACCCCCTGTCTGTATAAAAGCAGTATTGGAACAGACTGTTATTACACCCTCTGAAGCATTATTTGGACAATATTGCACTGCAGGAAGTAGTACATTGGAAACTGGAGGAAACTCTGACAGGAAGAGGTCTGGCAGACCCAAAGCCACAACAGAATCAGAAGGCAAGTTTGAGAGTCAACAGCTTACGTGATACGCGACTCACATGGCAACAGCTCCAAGCACAGCTTAACACTGGTCGAAGTAAGCAAGTCTCAGTTTCAACTGTGAAGAGAAGACTTCGAGCTGCAGGTTTGACAGGTCGAGTGGCAGTGAGAAAGCCATTGCTAAGATGGCAAAATAAGAAAAAGAGGCTTGCCTGGGCCATGAAGCACCGCCAGTGGACTACTGAAGACTGGAAGAAGGTCTTATGGACCGATGGATCAAAATTTGAAAATCTTTGGTTCATCACGCAGGGTTTTTGTACGCCGTTTGAGTAGGCGAAAGGATGGTTCCTCAGTGTGTGACACCAACTGTCAAACATGGAGGAGGAAGCGTGATGGTCTGGGGCTCTTTTGCTGGATCCAGAGTCAGCGACTTGCACAGAGTGACTGGCGCCCTGAACCAAAAGGGCTACCACAGCATTTTGCAGCGCCATGCAATACCCTCTGGTATTCGCCTCGTTGGTCAGGGGTTCATCCTACAGCAAGATAATGACCCTAAACACACCTCCAGGCTATGTCAAAACTACCTTCGAGGAAAAGAACAAGACGGTAGGCTTCAAATCATGGAATGGCCAGCACAGTCTCAAGACTTAAACCCCATCGAGCTGGTTTGGGATGAACGAGACAGAAGGGTGAAAGCAAAGCAACCTACAAGTGCAACACATGTGTGGGAACTTCTGCAACAGTGTTGGGAACAACTTCCCAAACAATATTTGATTTCCATTGTAGAAAGAATGCCACGAGTGTGTTCGGTGGTTATCTATCTATAATTCCACTAATCTCTGTGTGTATGTTTGTATGTATGTTTGTATGTATGTTTGTCTGTGACCGCTGTTTCTCGACAACTACCGGTCCGATATACTTGAAACTTGCCAGGTATATTGCTGGGGACCCGAGGATGTGCCTTTTCAAGGTTTGAAATTAATCGGACAAGTAGTTACCGAGCTATGGCGATTTAGCCGTTCGCCGTTCGCTTTGGCGTTGCGAATGGGCCAAACCATTTCATGTAAATAGAGGGGGGGGGGGGTTCTGTGGTCGTTGCGAATGGACCAAACCATTTCATGTAAATAGAGGGGGGGGATTGTCACCGTACTCGCAAGCCGTTCGCCGTTCGCTTTGGCGTTGCGAATGGACCAAACCATTTCATGTAAATAGAGGGGGGGGGATATAATTTTAGATATATATATAGTACGGGCATATATATAGTACGGGCATGCCCTAGTATCTGCAAAAGGTGGCTACTTTGCTGAGTCAAAAATTTATATTAAATTTTGTTAAACAAAATGATTCTATGATTTCTTTGTTTAATCTCCAATTGTTTATTTATTCTATGCTTAATTCCAGAGTACATTGAGACATTAAACTGCGTAAATTTCAATAAAAACTGGAAAAATTGAGGTGTTCTAAAACTTTTGACCGGTAGTGTATATATATGTATATATATATATATATATATGTATATATGTTCAAAACACACCTGGTCACAAGTGTGCCTCACTGACGTCGAGGTCCTCAGCATCATCCCGTTTCGGCCCTTCAACCTCGATACGGTCAGCTAAGGTGGGCCAGCAGGGGCACATACACCTCCACATGCAGCAACTACACCTGGATGCGTACATACCCCCACCCCCCCCCCCCCCCCCAGCCAGCGCGAACACAGACTACAACAAAATCGCCTCCATTTCCAGAATCCACAGCACCAAACAAGTAAACATAGTGGAACACTCAAACACCCACCTTTATACCCTACACCACTCACCAACAAAACACATCAGATCATTCACACACACACACACACACACACACACACACACACACACACACACACACACACACACACACACACAATCACACTCACACACACACAAAAATCACACAACACCAACCAACCACTACAACATACACCATTCAACATACAAAAACACATACACTCATGCAAAAATTTATTCATGCAAAAACACACACCCTCACCCACTCACTCACACACACACACAAAATAAGAAATAATAATCGTAAAAAAAAAAAACCACACACAACCAACCAATCAACTACCTTTAACCACATGCACCACTCATGCAAAAACACATTTATGCAAAACTATTCATGCAAAACCACACCCACTCATGACCCACTCATGACCCACTCATGATCCACTCATGACCCACTCCTGCAACACACACACACTCCTGCAACACACACACCCATCCACACACACCATTCACACATCTCCATTTCTATTCCGTAACCTCAACCTACACTGTTTGACGTGCCTCCATAAACCTCCTACATATTCAAAATGAGCCTTTCAAGGCAACCTGAGCCACCTTGTCACACATCCTCCTTCTTTCTGTCCTACACACTCCAAGCCGAGCAAGAAATGCAGAAAAGGAATTGCAAATATACCCTCTACACCCCACCTCAAATGGCCGACAAGAAACTCGCCAACCCTTCTCCCGGCACTCTGCCTCCAGCTCACTGTACTTTCCTCTCTTCCTCTCGTGCACCTCCTCCATGTTCTCTTCCCAAGGTACCGACAACTCCCCTAAGATGACCTGTCTTGTTGCACCTGACCAAATGACAATGTCAGGCCGCAACCTTATCACACAGATCTCCTCTGGGAATACCAATTGTGGCTTTAGGTCTGCCACCACCTGCCAATCACAAGCATCTGACAGCCCTCTTGCTTTCCACCTCCTCCTCGTTCCACCTCTTACCACTTGGCCCTCTTTGACAAACAACACCTCTCCCCCATCAGTCTCCTTCTCCACTCTTCTCTCTCGATCGCAGCACCTCTTGTTGCACCATCTGCACCACCACCGCCAGCACCTGATCATGTCGCCACTTGTATTGTCCTGCTGCCAATGCTACTGAACATGCACTCAGTGCATGCTGCACTGTTCCCACACCTCCACACAAATAACATCTCTCCTCCTGCAACAACCCCCACAATCTAAAGTTTACTGGTGACGGAAGCACATCATACGTTGCCCGCAACAGGAAATTCAACAATATTGGCTCCATCCTCCAAATCTCTTGCCACTTCAATATCCTCACCCGCACACCTTCCCACCTAGTCCAAGCACCTAGCTGTGCCTGTCCGACTGCTTTCACACATCTCCCCTCCTCTTCCTTTCTTCTCACCTCCCTCTCAACCATCTTCCTCCTCTCTTTCACACATGGCTTTCCTCATCGCTCATGCTTCATCCACCCCAAGGCATGCTTCCCGTGCTGTACCATCCCATCCCCATGACCTCCTCCTGTTGCAACCGCTGCTACATCTCATCCACCACTGCTCTTGCATTCCACTTCCGACTTCCCTTCTTCTCTGGGAGAGCATTCTTTACCACTGCATCACTTGAATCCCGCAACATCATGAACTCCCGCACCCTCGCCACCTTAAACACCTCGGTTAATGATGTCAACTGAAACTGGAGTTTTCCACCCTGACCATAAAAGGCAATGTTCGTCAAACAGCATGGCACTCCCAACCACCTCCTCACAAACCCGCTCAGCACAACCTCCATCCTCTCTACATGCCCAATCACAATATCATACATCATCAATGGCCACAATACTCGTGGCATCAATCCAAACTTCAAACACCATACCTTCAACTTACCTGGCAAACCACATCCATCAATCCTCTTCAAACCTCTCAAAAGCTTGTTTCTGACCTCCTCCACTCTTCCCACATCATTCACCTCCACTGTATACCATCTTCCCAAACTCTTCACAGGGGCCTCTCCCAATAATGGAACCACCTCCCCTTCCAGCTCAAACCTGTGCATGTTATCCACCACTCCTCGTCTCACTACCACTCCTAGACTCCTCCACTCCTCGACTCACCACCACTCCTCGACTTTCTTGCTTTAAATCCCATTCTTTCCCACCATATCAACCTTTCCAGTCGTCCCAGTACCTCTACTGCTGCATCAGCGGACTGTTGGACAACTGTCAGGTCATCCATGAATGCAAACATCGCTGGCAAACTCTGACCAGGGGCTAGCTCCACTTCTTTCCCATGTCCACTCGCCGCACGTATCAACAACTCCATAACCAGCACAAACAAAACAGGGGAGATGGTACATCCCATCGGGATCCCCACTTCCAACTTCTGCTGCTCTGTTACATTGGACTGTGTCGCAAACCGCATCCAAAACTGATAATAATATGCCATCAAAAAATCCCTAAATCTCCATGGCACCCAAATATATATGTGTGTGTATGTGCATGTATATACATACTTATATGTGCATGCTGTACACATCTGCAATAAAAGCTTGCCATTTCTTGGCGTATTGACTATGAAGAAGATAGGGGCTCACTCCTGTTGAGGAGCGGTTCACTTGTATGACCATGCATTCTGATCATTCAGGGTTAGAATGTATGGGTTTTGATTGACCATGTGGTTCAGCCTTCGGGCGAAGGTGCATGTTTATGGCCATGTGACAGTCATGTTGGACTGGGTGCTTTGGCCATGAGGTTAGAGTACATGTCCCAAGGTGTGTTTAAATGTTTCGATTTTTTTTTTTTTACCTTTTTTGTATAAAAAGGTGCTTCCGCAAGAAGATTTTGGAGACTCACTCCTGTTGAAGAGTAGTCCAAGTATGATCATGCATTTTAGCTCTTCGGCGTTAGGGTGTATGTGCTTGTTGTGACCATGTACTTCAGCTGTTTAGGTGCATGGAAAGCTTAAGATTTATTTATTTTACCTTTTTTAATATAAAAATGCTTTCACCATAAGAGTATCTCTTTCTGAGAACCTTTTGAACACTCCTCGTATTCATTGAGAGTTGACTGTCCAACGCTCCAACCTAAATGAGACCAATGCACTACTGACGTCACATGCCCCATCCTCGCCTGGTAGATTAATGGAGGTCCAACAGCAATTATAAGGGTATATGCGTGGAGAGGACGAGTCGTGACTCAGGCAGCAACGATCAAAAGCTTCCTGTGTCAACCATCTGTGGACACGACGCACATTGAGCGTTGCGTATCTGTTTTTCATTCCTGGAGATAATTTCTTGTAATTTCACGCGGGAGTTTTGTAAGTTCGAGGCTGAATCACCGTGGAAATCCATGTCAGAGCTGCTTGAGAACCTTCGGGTTTGCTTGGAGGTGTCGGATGCATAGCGAAGAGACGTGTCGAACCCACAGAACGAATCTGCAGCCTCAACGTATCAGAGGTACCTGTGTTTTTACGTCATTCAGGTGTCGGTAATGCTTTTGTGTGGCCACCGAGTTTAGAGTGCTCGTACATTGAGGACATTGAGGATGAGGGTTAGGGTTACAGTTATGAGCACATTGAGGATGAGGGTTAGGGTTACAGTTATGAGGACATTGAGGACATTGAGGCTGAGGGTTACAGTTATGAGGCCATTGAGGATATTGAGGATGAGGGTTAGGGTTACAGTTATGAGGACATTGAGGATGAGGGTTAGGGTTACAGTTATGAGGACATTGAGGATGACGGTTAGGGTTACAGTTATGAGGACATTGAGGATGAGGGTTAGGGTTACAGTTATGAGGCCAGTGAGGACATTGACGATGAGGATTAGGGTTACAGTTATGAGGACATTGAGGATGAGCGTTAAGGTTACAGTTATGAGGACATTGAGGATGAGGGTTAGGGTTACAGTTATGAGGACATTGAGGATGAGATTTAGGGTTACAGTTATGAGGAAATTGAGGACAATGAGGATGAGGGTTAGGGTTACAGTTATGAGGCCATTGAGGATATTGAGGATGAGGGTTAGGGTTACAGTTATGAGGACATTGAGGATGAGGGTTAGGGTTACAGTTATGAGGACATTGAGGACATTGCGGATGAGGATTAGGGTTACAGTTATGAGGACATTGAGGATGAGGGTTACAGTTATGAGGCCATTGAGGATATTGAGGATGAGGGTTAGGGTTACAGTTATGAGGACATTGAGGATGAGGGTTAGGGTTTCAGTTATGAGGACATTGAGGACATTGAGGATGAGGGTTAGGGTTACAGTTATGAGGACATTGAGGACATTGAGGATGAGGGTCACAGTTATGAGGACATTGAGGACATTGAGGATGAGGGTTACAGTTATGAGGACATTGAGGACATTGCGGATGAGGATTAGGGTTACAGTTATGAGGACATTGAGGACATTGAGGATGAGGGTTACAGTTATGAGGCTGTTGAGGCTGGTATTGTCTTATGACATTTAAATATGGCTAATAAACGGTTGTGGATGTGTGGAACCACAGGGCTGGCTTTGCACATGTTCGAAGAATGTTTAAAAAGTCACACGATGATGGAAGACACTTCAACGTTTCTTTTTATTTGTTAATTTTCAAAATAAGTATAATTAATGAGCAAAGATTAATGAGGGTTTCTTTACCCTACTAATTATACAATCTCAATTAAAGTGGAGGCCAGTAGGCCCATTTGTCTGGGCCACGTCCATACACCATCAATACCGACCCAAACACCCAATCTATGGGTACACTCATCCACCATGACACCGAAACCAACAACACCCACACCGCAACCCCAATCCAACAAGACAACCTCTGTGTGGGGCTGGTGGAGACCAGGTGCGGAGAGGTACAGTGCATAAAGAAAGTCTAAACCCCCTTTCAAATTTTTCACCTTTTGTTGCCTTATAGCCTGGAATGAAATTGCATTAAATCAGACTTTTTATGCCTCCGGCCTCGAACGTGGTATGGCAGCCATCTTGGATTAAATGCAAATAATAACAATATATTATTTGTCGGAAACCGCTGAATGCAAAAATTTGAAACTTTGCACATTGTCAAGTACTCCCAATGGGGAACAAAAGCATGATAATGGTGACATCATAGGTGAAGTGTATACCAGCCAAAAATGTTTTAATCAAATTCCTTATCCTAAAAATCTGAAATTGCATGCACATGATCTATGACCCATTTGTATTGAAATGTTAAATTTATGACATCATAGGTCATATGGTTTGGCAGCCATATTGGATTTGACCTAAAACCCTAAAATAAAACACCTTCTCCCAAACCACCAAATCGATTGACTCGAAACTTTACGTGTGTCATTGACAATTAAAAGATGATCACGAAAACATCATTGGTCACATGGTGTGGCAGCCCTATTGGATTGAAGGAAAATATTAAATAATTATATCTCCGAAACCACTTATTCTATTGATGCGAAATTTTACAAATGTCACCTAACGCCACTGATACATATAGTTTGAAAATGATGATGTCCTAGGTCACGTGGTTTGGCAGCCATCTTGGATAGAAAAACTAACCTTATCCGATCAACACGAAACTTCACAAACGTGATCCCCTACCCATTCTTATGCAGCATGTACATTTTTATGGTCATATGTCATGTGGTATGGCAGCCATATTAGCTTGAAAGCCGTTTTTTTTTTTTAAATCCCTTCTCTGAAACCGCTTTACCGGTCGATGTGAAACCTGTCATGTCTGGTGAAAATGTGATATTTGAAAACAGCTGAAAGGATTTAAATCAAACTTGTTTATTTTTTGGACAGTGAACGAGGGCATCTACCCATTGTAGGACTATTTGGAGGCATATTGGCGACACAGTCGCATTGTTCTAGTTCTACCTTTATTTCCACATCGTAATCCACAACTTTCAAGTGAAAAACAAATTCTACCAATTTCAGAAAATTAATTAAAAATACAAACCTGGAATGTCTTAGTTGGATAAGTGTCCACCCCCCTTATAATAACAATTGTAAATTACCTCAGGTGTAATCAATCACCTTCAAAATCACACACCAATTTAAGTGGCCTCCACCTGTGTTAAATTGTGGTGATTGATTATTTCAGAATAAAATCAGCTCTTCCTGTAGGTTTCCTATGCTGGGTAGTGCATTACACAGAAAAGACTCAACCAATGAGCACCAAGGAACTTTCAAAATACTTATCGGATGAAGTTATGGAAAGGACAGAGATCAGGGGATGGTATAAAAATATTTCAAAGGCAATGCATATCCTTTGGAGCACAGTCAAGACAATCATTAAGAAGTGGAAGCTGTATGGTACCACCAAGACCCTGCCTAGATCAGGCCGTCTCTCCAAACTGGATGACCAAGCAAGGATGAGACTGATCAGAGAGGCCAATGGAAACTTTGAAAAAGCTACAGGCCTTTATGGTAAAGACTGTTCACTGTGTGCATGTGACAACAATATTCCAAGCACTCTACAATTCTGGCCTGTACAGTAGGGTGGCAAGAAGGGAGCCATTACTCAAAAAATCCCACCTTGAGTCCCGTTTGAGGTACGCAAAAAACACTCCGGAGATTCTCAAGTCATGCGGCAAAAACTTTTGTGGTCTGACGAAACCAAGATAGAACGTTTTGTCGTAAATGCAAAATGTTACGTTTGGTGCAAACCCAACACAGCACATCACCCAAAGATCACCACCCCTACAGTAAAGCATGGTGGTGGCAGCATCATGTCATGGGGATGTTTCTTATGAGCAAGGACAATGGATGGAGCAAAATACAGAACAATCCCAGAGGAAAACCTGCTGCCCTCTGCAAGAAAGCAGAAATTGGGCTGGAAGTTCACCTTTCAGCATGACGACATGAATCACAGAGCCAACGCTACACTGGAGTGGCTAAGGAACAAAAAGATAAATGTCCTTGAGTGGCCCAGTCAGAGCCCCGACCTAAATCCAAACGAAAATCTGTGACATGACTTGAAGATTGCTATCCATCAACTCTCGCCATGCAACTTCACTGAGTTTGAATCAGTTTTGTACAGAAGAATGGACAAATGTTGCCCAATCAACAACACAACAACATGCATGTTAAGGCCATTTTCCCTGCTAGAGCGGGGGTTAGCCTTACGGTCCCCATGACAATCTTCTCCATTTTGCCCTATTTTCTGCATCTCTCCTTGTTAACCCCCTTGCCCGCATTTCTTCTTCCACCATCTTTAGCCAAGTCTTTCTCGGTCTTCCCCGTCCTCTACTTCATTGTACATTCATTTCCATCACTCTTCTCAACCAGTCATTTTCATCCTTCCTCAACACATGACCAAACCATCTCAACCTGTTTCTCTTCACAGCATCCTATTAGATGCCCCTTCACAGGCTCTATTCCCATCATCTTTCGCAATTCATCATTTGTCCTCCTCTCTCAACGATACTCCACACAATCAAGGTGTGCAAAGTTGGTAGAGACCTATCCCAACAGACTCACAGCTGTAATTGCTGTCAAAGGTGCTTCCACCAAGTATTAACTCAGGGGGAGTGGGGTGGTGGACACTTATCCAACCAAGATATTCTAGTTTTGTATTTTAATAAATTTTCTGAAATTTGTAGAATTTGTTTTTCATTTGGAAGTTGTAGTTACGATGTGTAAATAAAGATGTGTAAATAAAGGTGAAAAAGTCTGATTTAATGCAATTTAATTCCAGGCTATAAGGCAACAAGAGGTGAAAAATTTGAAAGAGGGTGTAGACTTTCTATAGGCACTGTTTGTTCATTCAGTTCAGACCCCCCCCCCTCCCCTTCCCACGCCTCCTGCCCCCAAGCCCTCTCCCTCCCACACTTCTCCCTGCTCTCAAATGTTGTGGTTGTGTGCTTCCCCTTCTCTCCCCATCCTGTCTTCCGCTCCCTCTTTTTGTATATTTTGTTTGTCTGGTTGATTTGTTTGTGAAATAAATGTTAGCTCTTTCACGAGCCTCGATTCAGTATACACCAAAAAAAAAAAAGAAGACAATTTTCACTCTACTGTAGGACGAGGATCTTCCTCAATTCACCTTGGGGGCATTGCCATACTTGCCATGCATGCTTACCAAGGGGAAGTTGGCGAGAGTTTGGGCAATAATTTGTAATTTGTTTGGGTGCTGGCGATAACTCGACTACACTTGGTGAACAACACCACGGGATCATTAATGCCCACCACCAACAACAACACCATGGGAGACTGGTCCTCCACCGTAATGCCCTTTCTATGGACAACACACACATTGATCTGCATGGGAAACACTAGGGTGACAATCTACAGCTGGGTCGAAATTCGAGCCAGGCCGGACAGCACAAAGGCGCATGCATACCTCTAAGAATAAGCTAATCCTGCTAGATATATTATTTATTTGAACTAAAAACGTTGGTGTGCTTTGGATTAGTGTGAGTACCTCGCTTGTAGAACCTTTTGAAGGAAGTGTCACACAATGGTCTTGCCAATGCAAAGCTTGCTGGTGGGTTTATGGAAAGATGTCTTTTAGGTTATCGGATTATTTTTCCAACCCCTTTCCCACACATCCCTCGACTGCCATGCCCCCTCCTTCCCATACCTTCCCCCAATCCAAACTTCCCTCTTCTTGCACACAGCAAATTATATAGCACAGTTGGTAAAGCCACATATACCACGGCCGGCTACATAATGACCTACTCCGTGACAACGGAATGCCCCAGAAAGTGATAAAATAAACAAAATGAAATGAAATCGGTGAGCTGTTTCTAACTTCTTGCTTTTCCATTCTATATAGGGCATGATGTGCAAATCCAGGCTTCTTTGTCTGCATCCTGGCGAATAACACAGCTCATGGCAGCCGCTGCACTTGCTTCACAAGAGGCAATGTGCCATATACAATTGGGCTCGTCCCTAAAGCGTGAAAGTGGAGTTCTGCTAGCTCAGGGAGAGCTTTTTATTTAACTTGAAAAACTTTGCTCACACCTGTTTCAAAACCTGTTTGTAGGCGAGTAGAAAACACGGGTTACTGCCATGTGTAGGCCCAATGCCCATTTGAAACAATTGCTATAACACTCAGGGGGTTTTCTTTCAAGGTCTTATTGCTACTGCACCATTTCTCATCGACATGTCGGACAGAATGGTGTAGAGGTAGCACATCTACTTCTGAGCTGCTTAGTCTCGTTTTGATTCCTGGCCTAACTTATAAATGATCGGATTGGTTCTTCACAGGCAGGATGTTGCATCCCAAAGTGTACCGAACCTCGGATCGATATCAAGCTGGGGTACGAAGCATGTTACCATTGGAGATTGCCTATCACAGATCGGGGAACTCTTTTTGAGCTCCGATCTCACAAGCTCATTGGATCTGATTCTGCATGACCCACTCGATGCCCTCATTGAGGGAATTGATGAGGTCACAATCCACCGGGTGCCCCCTGGCTCTTTCGACTGCTGTAGCTCGGTTTCACGCCGCTGCCGCTTGTTTTTCCATGAGGGAAGAGGATAACCACCAAGCGGGGACCCTTATAAGGCTTCTGCACAGTTCGGCCTCCTTAGCTGAGTCCATCTGTTTTGAGTCCCTGGCTGTTTAAGCCTGCTCCCCAGCGAGCTGGCTAACCATGTGACAATTTGTGGCGATGACCTCGTTGTCCACTGGCCCAAATGGACCTGTGACATACACGAGGCCACAGGCCTGGCCTGCATTTCTTAGTTTTTGGTAGGAAAGCATTTCTGATGAGTCAAAAGACCGGGTTTGCTTTATCATGAAGGTGCCCCATAGCCACATCCAGTGCGCACGACACTTTGGTAGCCCCGCCCTTGTGTCTTTCTCGATTTTCCGAGGATGATGTTTGTTGGGAGGACCCTTCAGGACCTTGTGCCAGCACTAGCAGCCACATCATGGTGTGTGAGTGTGAGGGAAAGGGGGGTCAGGAGGAGGGTAAGGGAGAAAAGGGATAACTGACCAGAGGTCGGCCCAAATTGGGAGCTGTTGAGGAGGTCATTATTCCACCCGGGCCAGGTTCCACTTTCTGGTGGTCCCTGGTCTCAGCTGACCTTCCACAGCTGGGGCCCAATGACCCACCACAGGCCCGGCGATGTCAACTGCCGAGCTCTTTCTCTAAGGCCTTACCCTTACCAGTAAAGGTTAAGTGGGGTCTGTGATGTGGAAGAGCACAGAGCAATGTGCTCCAGGAATGCTTGCTGAAGGTGCCCCCCACTCAAGGGGGCTCTAATGCAGACATGTGGTGGCATGTAGATTCCTC
This sequence comes from Myxine glutinosa, assembly GCF_964187855.1. Lineage (NCBI taxonomy): Eukaryota > Metazoa > Chordata > Myxini > Myxiniformes > Myxinidae > Myxine > Myxine glutinosa. The sequence goes on along the minus strand of NC_136269.1, from coordinate 32,484,500 downwards.
CACTGTCAAGCAAGAACCCTGTGTAATCGGAGTACTCTGGCCATGCCTTTGATGGGTCTCGTTTGACCCAACATTTCCCTAACGAGGAAGATTGGCATCAGGTCGAGGTTCCCCTCTGGGTGGCAACAGGGCCTGCTTTTTGGTCCATCATAAACGATCCGTCCAATCTTCAACGGTTAAACGCCGCGAGATGCATGTTCCAGGTCCTGCATCTGGGCCATTGGGCTTGGAGCCAGAGCCGGGGCTTGCTCCTGTGCCTCCCTTGTGAGTTTGGAGTGATGGGACTGCTGCAGTCATGAGGCACTGTCACATGGCAGGTCTGGCGGTCTGGGTGGGTTTTGCACGAGCTGGTGGTCCTCCTTTACGGAAGGGCCGCCAGCCATGTAGAACCTCCTGGTGGTGTTTGGTGCACCTATAAGGCGGGTCATCCTTTAGCATGGTCCTAAGAAGATGCTCGCAGCTGGCTCTGAGCAATGACAATGGGTGCAGGACAGGGAAAAACCCTAACAATGGATCCAATCCCGGTCCATCCATCACATTCAGCAGCCCCAAAGTGGCCAAGGAAAAGGCGGCATGGGAATCCACCTTTGTCCTGGGCCTTGGAATTGCCCACCAGGTGTGGTTGGCCCACATTGCACCTGCTTGCATGTGACAGTGAAGGAAATGGGTATGGGGGAGGGGGACTCAGCTCATTGTGGCCCACTACTCAAGAAGAAGGAATTCCTCGAGAGTGGTTGGTCCCGCTGAGTCTGGCCCATTGGTCTCAGCCTGTGAGGCATCCCCCATTCAGCCAAGCATGCCATTTCTGGTGGACTTTGCCTCTCATGAAGAATAAGAGAGTTGTCACTGGCACCCTGAACATACCACAAATTCCTGCCAACTTCAGTCTAACATCAGCCGTGAGAGGCCAGTTCATGACAGACTTGGGCCAAAAACTTTCACCGACCAACCACACAATAGGGTGGGACTAATACAAGACTTTTAAAATGACGTAATCCACCCCAGAATGCTTGGCACACATGCATAGAAACTCCTAGCAACAGCGGTCATCGGGGCAGGGAATGTATATTGTGTGCCAGATAAGGATTGATACCTATAATGGCTCACACATCTTCAAAAAAAGAACCTAAAATACTTGAAAAGTGCCTGAGAAAGGGGTGTGCCTCTGCACAAGAAAAGATTTGGAGATCATTATGATCAACTCACCCAAAAAGTTGATATGTTGCAGCCCGGACTGCAAAAGCTTCCAACGATGTGGGCCCATTCTATGCGACCCCTGATCATCCCTGTCAGTGAGTGGACTTTGAACCATGCTGGATTACCTCGTGTGAAGATGGCAGGCATGGTGATTTATTTAATGGAGTCTGCAATTGGAGAGATGATGCCGTCATTGCCAACATTCAGGCAGACTTCCCACATGGAGACACCGTATCTGCTTTGGGTGCTTCTTAACCCTGATGGGAAGGTCATATCTGGGGCTCGCCAATGCACAGAGCAAGTTTTTAAATGATATTTACTATTAATCATGTTTCGGAGGAGGGGTGAGAGTGGGAGCTGTATGGGCTGTGATGGCCGTTATAAATATATATTTTTTGTTTGGTTCCGAGGCCTTAACACATAAAAGAAACTAGAGTAAAGTTGATGTAAATCGTAAATCGTAAATCCTCACTCTTTCCACACAAAGTAAAGTTGAAAAATGGCAAAACGTTCCATCATGAATGACCGAATATCAAATTTTGAGTTATAACAAAATTTCAGTTTTCACCCCTGTGACCCTAGGTCCCATCCCTTGGGCTTGAACCAAAAAAATCCAAAACAATGTTAAATATTTCATGTGTCCCCTAATATTGATAGCATTTTCACAGTTTCATCTAAAACTGGAACAATGCAACTGTGTCGCCAATATGCCTCCGCATAGTCCCACAACGTAATTGCGCGACCTATGTTTGTGAAGTTCGTGTTGATTGGATAAGGTTCGTTTTCTATCCAAGATGGCTGCCAAACCACACGACCTACGACATCATCATTTTCAAACAATATGCAACAATGCTGTTAGATGATATTTGTACAATTTCACATCGATAGGGTGAGCGGTTTCAGAGATATAATTATTTATATTTTCCTTCAATCCAATATGGCTGCGAAACCATGTGACCTATGATGTCATAAATTTAATATTTCATTACAAATGGGTCATAGAACATGTGCATGCAATTTCAGATTTTTAGGCTAAGGAATTGGATTAAAACATTTTTGGCTGGTATACCACTTCACCTATGATGTCATCATTATTAGGTTTTTATTCTCCATTGGGAGTACTTGACAATGTGCCATGTTTCAAATTTTTCCATTCAGCGGTTTCCAAGAAATATTTTTTAAATTATTTGTTTTTAATCCAACATGGCTGCCGTACCACATGACCTATGACGTCACAATTATCATCAAAGCATTCTGCATGGGTGTCACTCCTACCCTGAAAGTTTTGTCTCAATCGGATATATGGTTGCTGAGAAAAACGAGGTTTAGCCCGTACGGACGGGCAGACGGACGGAAGTACGTATGTACGGACGGAAGGACGGCTGGACAACCCAAAAACATAATGCCTCCGGCGACTTTGTCCACGGAGGCATAAAAATGTTTTAAAATATGCCTGCAATTGCATTTTTTGGTAATTGACTTTTTGATCCCATCCCAAGGGGCGGGGCCAAAATGGTACTGCTCTTGCACATTCATGTCATGCGGTTATCATAACTACCAAGTTTGGTGAATTTCTGCACAACCGTTGAGGAGGAGATAGCATGATGGACAAACAGACACATGGAGCCGATTTCAAACTCCTCCCTCCGTTTTTTTTTTTCAAAAAGTGTGGGGATAAGAATACTAGATTTTTGCATCAATTGGTAAAAGGAGAAGTGTGTGTGTGTGTGTGTGTGTGTGTGTGTGTGTGTGTGTGTGTGTGTGTGTGTGTGTGTGTGTGTGTGTGTGTGTGTGTGTGTGTGTGTGTGTGTTAAATGCACTGCCGCAGCTTGCTTGTACTAACAGCATATTGTATGAAATCGACACCTCTCATCGATGGATATTTCTCATACAGTAATCCTATATTTCTGGGTCTGATTTGCATTTGGGAGCAGAACAACTATGGTTAACCATTTTGAAATTGCCACTCTTTCGTTAAATGCTGAAAAGTATGTTTAAAGACCATTTGAGTTACAGATTTCACGCTAGCAATGGCAGGTTAAAAATGTCCGGTGAGCAGAACCGAGTCGGTGCAAACATACATAGCGCATGAAAGAAAGGCCTCAAGGCCTCGTTTAGCTTTCATATAAAAAATTTTAAGTCACATAATATGGGTGTTAAAGATGTAGTTCTTGCATAATAATAGCAGTAGTAGTAGTAGTAGTAGTAGTAGTAGTAGTAGTAGTAGTAGGTGTATCTTTTCTATCCCAGTGTCATGATCAGGTGTCCTATTGATCGATGACGTCACATCGATATGGCCCAGGTACCCATCACTTTGGAGCCCAGAGTCTCTCAATGGCATGTGAGCTTTTGACCAAAGGAAGAGGATCAGATGTTCAGCTGATCATCCAGTTTGCTATCGACACATCATTTGTCGAGACATGAGGCCAGATAAATGAGTGAGATGAGCGATTAACAAAATTTGGGAATGTCATTGCAGATCATGTGACAGCATCCTCCTCTCTGGCGTCTGATGTTTTTAAAAATCCAACTAAAGCTAACGTTGTGATGCGGAGTCAATAGCGAAGAAAGGAGAGATTAAGTACATGGCACGTAAGTTTTAGGTATGAATGATGAAGAAGCACAACAACAACAACAACAACAACAACAGGCATTTTAAGGCCATTTTACCTACTAGAGCGGGGGTTAGCCTTGCGGGCCCCATGACAATCTTCTCCATGAATGATGAAGAAGCATGACATGTAAATCGAGGGAATTTTCACCAAATTCAGTGGTGTAATAGTTCATGTCCACTCTGAGTCTGGGATGTTGGTGGTTCGAATCCCGGCCGACTTCAGGCTGTTTCCTTGCTTAATGCTCAGTATTTAAAAAGATAGAGAGGGACAAACAACCACAGGTTGGTAACCATTGCATAGGCTTGTTATTAATACAACAAATTGGTATTCTTGGATAAAATAATCACTTATTATACGGGTATCAGGGTATGGTGGAAGCTTCGAGAACACTTGACTGCAAAAACAAATTGGTTGCAGTTGAGAATATCCATATTCAATACTCAATAAAGGACCTTAGGTTTCACCATCTCCATATTGGAGTCACGTGATGGAAGTAGCATACTCATAAAGCGCTACAAGCCTGCACAGTCCATGATGAAGACCGTTCGATGGTCGAAACGTGTTATTGGGGGCAGCCATATGACTATAGATCATATGGATCTATATGACTATAGATCACATTTTTAAAGATCTGGGATCTTTAAAAATGAAGATCCCAGAGCTTGTCCCATTGCTCAGGCTGAAGGACTTCAAGAATGGAAACTTTTGGAAACAGACCTCGTCTCATCACTACTTTGGGAAAAGTAAAGATTGCCGGGAGGAACCCAGCCGGATGACCAATCAATGAGCATCACCTCCATCAGGGAGGTGAGTAATTTGCACAATCCACCACGTCAAGGAAGCGTTGACCAAAAGCACCTGTCCGATACCTGCACCTACCTGCACTCATAATTTGACCCCCCCCCCCCCCCCCCAATTAATCAGCGCAGCTCCTCGATATACAGTCACGATAACAATCATCACAATAAGGCTTTCCTTTCATCTCCATGGGAAATGCATTTCAGCACAATCGGTTAACAAACGATACAAATCAAGATGAGAGCCCCTTGAAGAAGGTTCATTTAAGAAGTCCTGTTATTTACATTGTTAATTTCATCACCACAGGATATTACTGAGCAACGATATTAAATGGTGGAGCCGTTAGATGAAGGCAAATATTAACGGCACAGCATCATACTCCAAACGCCCAGATAAGAGGAAGGCAAAATAAGCAATAAATCTTGAGAATGCTTGAGGATGATAAAAGGCATTTTCTTTGCGTTTCAATGTTCAAATTGATTAATTATATGATCTCTTGTTTTGCTTCACTTTGTACGAGTTGATAAAACCTCAACTTGATGAGTATATGCATTGCCTTGCTCTGGTTTTATTGCTTCAAACACCAGGAAGCATCAGGAAGAACTTGATCTTTGTTTGCTGAAGGTAGATATTTCAATGGTACTCAGGTCGAAAATCCCATAGGAAACAAAAGAGACCGGTAGGACATTTATGTGGGTCTCTATTGGAAATGAAATGTTTCTGTTGGTTTCGACAGCAACCAGTCGAGTTTCCAGTGGAAACCGAATCGGATTCGGTTGAAACCAATAGAAACCATTAGATGCAACTGGTCTTAAAACCCATAGACCAACCAAAAATACCTTAATTATATCTTCTTATAAACTAGGGGTACCATGGAACCTGAACTCACCTGGTCTATATCAATATGGGTAGAATATGCATAATAAAACCACAAACTATATAGTTTATATGTGCTAACAAGTACAAAAAGTTTTAATTAAAACAAAACCCGCTTCGATGTTACACAATGCCTAGATGCAGCTGTGCCTATAACGTCGATGTTATAGGCACAGGACATTCCTATTGATTCGATTACTTGATGTTATTTTTGTGCAAAGTGAAAATATATCTCGGCAATTTCCCGTGTGTGGCGACGAATTTTTAATATATCTCGGCATTTTCCCGTCTGTTATTTCAGGCGGTGTATGCCTGACCATGCCGCGATTTAAAAATATATATATCTCGGCAATTTCCCGTGTGTGGCGACACGTGAACGAAGCTATGCTCCTCTCTCCACATTATTGTGACGACGTATAAATTAAATATTTCATCGTGACGATTGTCATCAAATGGACGAATTTTTAATATATCTCGGCATTTTCCCGTCTGTTATTTCAGGCGGTGTATGCCTGACCGTGCCGCGATGTAAAAAAATATATATCTCGGCAATTTCCCGTGTGTGGCGACACGTGAACGAAGCTATTCTCCTCTCTCCACATTATTGTGACGACGTATAAATTAAATATTTCATCGTGACGATTGTCATCAAATGGACGAATTTTTAATATATCTCGGCATATTCCCGTCTGTTATTTCAGGCGGTGTATGACTGACAATGCCGCGATTTAAAAAATATATATCTCGGCAATTTCCCGTATGTGGCGACACGTGAACGAAGCTATGCTCCTCTCTCCACATTATTGTGACGACGTATAAATCAAATATTTCATCGTGACGATTGTCATCAAATGGACGAATTTTTTAATATATCTCGGCATATTCCCGTCTGTTATTTCAGGCGGTGTATGACTGACAATGCCGCGATTTAAAAAATATATATCTCGGCAATTTCCCGTATGTGGCGACACGTGAACGAAGCTATGCTCCTCTCTCCACATTATTGTGACGGCGTATAAATCAAATATTTCATCGTGACGATTGTCATCAAATGGACGAATTTTTTAATATATCTCGGCATTTTCCCGTCTGTTATTTTGGGCGGTGTATGACTGACCATGCCGCGATTTAAACAAAATATATATATCTCGGCATTTTCCCGTCTCTTATTTCGGGCGGTGTATGACTGACCATGCCGCGATTTAAAAAATATATATCCCAATGGACTTGAAGTTACAGGCCTTTGAGAATTCATTTCGTTCTATAAAGGGCAACTTTCATCGGATTTTCTTCCCGTTTTTTTTCAACCGAGTCTAAAACTATGTTAGCGACTGTGAAAAATGAAATGATATATCGAATTCGATTTGAAATAAAACTGTGTGAGAGAGGAAGACACCACGGGCCTACAAAACAGGCCTCAAAGCTATGCGAGTTCATAAAATGGTGGATATTTGTTTATATGAAGCCTCTCCCAAAATGGGTGGAGCTATGGTTCCCAGAATGGGTGGAGCTTTGAGGTTTTGTCTTCTCTGCAAGGACAAGAAGAAGAAGAAGAACAAGAAGAAGAACAACAACAGCAGAGGGCACTCTATTAGCAGCGTCTGCGACGCGGCTAAAAATATATCACAAAAATTGATTTTTCAATATGGCCGCCCTGCCACGCCCATTTTTGGGCGTGCGACGCCCAATGCAATCCCAAACTAGTTTATGTCTTAAAGATGTTGCATAACAAGTTTCATCAAATTTAGTCAATATTTGTGACTTTTAGAGCGTAGACGTCGAATTGTTTACAGACGACAGACAGACAGACAGACAGACAGAGAGACGGACGACGGACACTGGGTGTCGACAAAAACTCAGCTGGACATAGTCCTCAGCTGGACTCAGCTGGACTGGACATAGTCCAGTTGAGTTAACAAACGCAAAACACAAAGTTACATTTACAATTGAGTTATAGCCATGTTCTTTACAGCCAGGTTTATTATGATAATATGGAGAAGCCAAATTAATAATTTTCTCAAAAGGTCAAAAGGTTAAAGGTCAGAATCACCTAAAATCATCAATTTTCATCCAATTGACCTGAAATGTCAATTTACCGTCTGAGTTTTGTCATCAAATTTTCAGCATAAGCTTTATTATGAGAATATGGAAAAGGGAAATTAATAATTTGGTCAAAAGGTCAAAGGTCAGCGTCACATAAAATCACCAAGTTTCACCTGATTGACCTGAAATGTCAATTTACCGTCTGAGTTTTGTCATCAAATTTTCAACAAAGCTTTATTATGAGAATATGGAGAAGGAAAATTAATAATTTGGTCAAAAGGTCAAGGGTCAGCATCACATAAAATCACCAAGTTTCACCCGATTCACCTGAAATTTAAAGAACTTGCATATCAGGTCACTGAATTGGTTCACTAATCAAAAGATTGGAGTCTATTGGGTTTTTTTGATCAAAAGGTCAAAGGTCAAGGTTGAATAAAATCGTCAATTTTTGTCCAATTGACATACAATTTTAAGAATTTGCATATTGGTCACAGAATTGGTTCACCAATAAAAAGCAAGAAGTTGATTTTTTTTAGATCTAAAGCTCAAAGGTCAAGGCTGCATAAAATCATAAATTTTCATTTTGTATTATTTTTAAAACTGTCTTCATTGTTTTGTGCATACGGAAAAAGAAGAAGACATCTGAATACAAATCGTCGTGAATGGGCTTTGCCTTTTCAGATGCTTTCTAGTTAAATATTGGTATTGTTTTGGTCTCCTACTAGTCCCATTGACCTACTGGTTTTTTATTGGTATTTTCTACTGGTCTAGTATTTCACTTTCCTAATTCAAACCAGTAGATTCTACTGGTTCAATTTCTTGTGGGATTTTTATAAGGATTTATCCTATTGGTGTTCTATGGGATTTCCAATCTGGGTAGGTTGTACAGGAGTTTGATTGTACTGATGTCGTAGCAGTGCACTATTTGGGATTCTTAAGATGTATTGCTTATTTAGTTTTCCTCGAAGGTGGGGAAGGGGGCTTGCGGTAGGATTCCAACCATGCAGCCCAATGGGCCTTGCTGGAGGATGCCAACCGTACAGCCTAGAGGGCCTTGCAGTAGCATTCCAACCATGCAGCTCGTTGGGCCTCTCTGGAGGATGTCAACCATGTATCCCAAAGAGCCTCGCTGGAGGATGCCAACTGTGTAGCCCAAAGAGCCTCGCTGGAGGATGCCAACTGTGTAGCCCAGAGAGTCCAGCAGTAGCTAGGATTCCAACTATGCAACTAATGGGCCTTCAAGTAAGATTCCAACCATGCGGCCCAGAGGACCTCACAGTGGAATTCCGACCATACAGCCCATAGGGCTTGAGAGTGCTAGGACAGCACTTATTGAAGGTGATGTGAAAGCATCAGCATTGACCTTTCCCTCAGTGAGCACGATGGGGACAGAGGAGGGTCCACTTCTGTGTACAACACCAAGGATAGGATCGCTCCGCCTACGGGGAGTCAGGGGTCCACAGGGGCCAGCCCTCCTGTGTGGATTATTGGCAAACACGAGGCCACGTGAGGTGGGGAGGGAGGTTATTGTGAAGGTCCCAGGCTCCTCGAGGCAGCCCGAGGGTGCGGCTGCCGACATGGGACAGCAAACGTGGTGCGAGAGTCGCCTGCCAGACCGCGATGCGTCTCAAACGTGTGAAGCAAACGTGCCGGACATTTTGGCACCTCGCAAAGCGATTAGTAACCTCGTCCGGTTGGGACACTTGCGCAAAGAAAGGCATTCATCATTGCATCTTTAAGACTCTCCAAGGCTGACATTAGCAATTATCAAGCAGCTTTCCGATGCAGCTAGGCAGTCTACTTGGAAGAATGTGCCCAAAAACCCCCTCCAGACAAATGCAGCATGCCGGATAAGCCAAATTGCCTCCAAAATGGCACCCGCCTGGGCTCTTAGGGCGTTTCATAGACGCTTGAGAAGCCGACTCTAGGCGCAAGGGGTGAGGAATACAAAGCCGCCGGGCAAACCATGGCCTCCTCACCTAGTGGCCAAGGTCAGGAGGAAGAAAGGGGTCCAGCGCAGCTGTGAGCCCCCACGTAAATTAGCCATGCAATCAAATTCAAAGGCCCTGCCGCTGCAGCCTTGGCCGAGAGCATTAGAGCTTTTCAAAGGCACGGGACTAAATCAAATTAAATCCATCAAAGAGGCAGACTTTAAAGTGACAGGGGCTTAAAAAGGTTTATTTGGAAAGGCCGGGCAGGCGGCATACATAATCCACGGTGAATTCCTCTGAATATTTCAATAAGAATATCATCTTCTCGCAACATGTTTCCCGCTCTGGAAACATCCAGGTTTGCAGCGGCCTTAGCAAAAGGGGCCATCAGGAATCCAGTGCAGGAGCTACCCTAACCCTAACAACCCTAACAACCCTAACAACCCGAACCCTAACAACTCAGGAATCCGACCGACAGGGAGGAATCCGGTGCAGGAGCTACCCTAACCCTAACCCTAACCATAACAACTCAGGAATCCGACCGACAGGGAGGAATCCAGTGCAGTAGCTACCCTAACCCGAACAACCCTAACCCTAACCCTAACCCTAACCCTAACCCTAACCCTAACCCTAACAACCCTAACCCTAACCCTAACCCTAACAACCCTAACCCTAACCCTAACCCTAACAACCCTAACCCTAACCCGAACAACCCTAACCCTAACCCTAACCCTAACCCTAACAACCCTAACCTTAACAAACCTAACCCTAACCCGAACAACCCTAATCCTAACCCTAACAACCCTAACCCTAACCATAACAACTCAGGAATCCGACCGACAGGGAGGAATCCGGTGCAGGAGCTACCCTAACCCTAAACCTAACCCTAACCCTAACAACCCTAACCCTAACCCTAACAACCCTAAACCTAACCCTAACCCTAACCCTAACAACCCTAACCCTAACAACTCAGGAATCCGACCGACAGGGAGGAATCCGGTGCAGGAGCTACCCTGTGCCACCTCTCTCCAGGCGACAGCCCCTATTTTTCCATAATGCAAAACTTCGTCGTCAAAAGCTCCCTCTCAGAGTCTGTGCAGACAATAATTATTCGCTCGCAATGTACACTTCCCCAACGACGAGTCTTGCAGCCTGTAAGCGACAAAAACAACTGCGCCTCGGACCGTCTTTCTCACGGGTTTCAAAGCAGGTGATGACACGTAATGCCATAAATGTGTTTAAAGTATTGCAGTCGGTGCTTCCCACACAGCTCAAAATCCATCTCTTCCAAATTCACTTTGTGCCATTCAGCTTGGGGGATGCAGAACAATGTGAAGCGTGCCTACAATTATATGTGAGAGCAAGAATGTGCAAAATTGACTTTGCCTAGAACCGAAGGATATTTTTTATTCTCTCTTCAGTGCAGACCCTCCTGAAAATGCAATTCAACGTCAATATACGTGTCCTTGCAACTCCAACAGTGACATTCCCTTCGGCGGAATGTCACCGGTATACTTCAAGTTCTATGCAAGATTTTGTAAAAGAAAAAATATATATATATATATATATATATATATATATATATATATATATATATATATATATATATGACGAGGATACCATACAAAATATCCCTAATAGACTCAACAAAGACAAAGACAAAGGATAATATTTTTGAATGCTACCCGACACCTTCCAAAACGTGCAAGGAAAAGTAATTTAGTGCATTTGTGTAAATACTTCTTTCTTTTTTTCTTAAATTGTATACAAATAATCCGAGTAATACGGCAAAAAATATGATGCAACCGCTATAGGCAGCTGGAGAGTTCATGGAACACCTTGCCTCGTATTGAGAAACAACTACAGGGGTGGAGTCGGGGTCCACAAGCGACAAATTTGATTGGCCGTGATGACATTAAATTGCTGGAATATTTTGCCCAAGTATTGCTGAACGGAAGGGTTTTGAAAGTGCTAAAAAGGGGATTTATGTTCTACACTGTTCAAGTATATTAATTCAAATGAAATTTTAAAAAAGATTTTCAAGGTCGCAGATAAATAACATTTCGGAAGTTTACCTCCGTTGATGCAGCGTCTTTTCCACCACCTTATTTAACACGTTACATTAGTTCTTCGTGCCTGTTGTTTGTGTCCTCTATGACGTCTCTAAAAAAGTAAGTTTCCTGTTTGGAATGATTTTCAATCTTGTTTGACCGCCAGACAGGCAGACAGAGTAAGAAATATCTCACTCTTCTCTGCACATGTGCGATCGGGACAAATCTGGAGCCACACGCATTGCTAAGCTACAGGTTCATTTTTCTGATTCCTTTTCTGATTCGTGTTCAAAATATAACATGCAATTCAAATTAAGTTGTTCCTCGATTTTAAACTGCTAGCCTGGTGTTGGCTTAGCGGTTCGGGTGCTGGCATGGGATCCCAGGATCCTGGAGTTCGAATCCTGGGCGATTGCTGAATTAACACCAAGGGGGTGACTCAGCCTGTCATCCTTCCGAAGTCGGAAAATTGAGTACCAGTTCACTGGTAATTCCCTGTGTGTCGCAAGAGGCGATTAACAGGGTTGGTGGCAGGAAGGGCATCCGGCCATAAAACATTGCTTCAAAATGGGGACCACGGTGCCCAAAAACAAGGCCAATCCCTGCTCTGCGGGAAAAATAGCCTTGAAAGGGGGTTCTTCTTCTTCTTCTCGATTTTAACCCGACGTTTGTAGAAAGGACAGACAGAAATGAACCAATTGCTTAACCCCACTTTCCGCTTCGCATGCGCGGGGTAACTCTGAACGATGTTTAAAGTTATAAATATTTGACCAAAATACAAACGAAGAGGAACATGTAATATATTTCATTCATAGCACAAAATGGAAAGCCATGAATCAAAGTGTTAATGGAACAATCCTTTCTTGAATCACAAAACTAAGCTTTATCAAGCTTAACCCCATAGCTGTATCGTGATCAATCCCATAACTGTATTACGTTCAATCCCATAGCCGTATTACGTTCAATCTCATAGCCGTATCACGTTCAATCCCATAGTTGTATCACGTTCAGTCCCACAGCTGTATCACGTTCAATCCCACAGCTGTATCACAATCAATCCCATAGCTGTATCACGTTCAATCCCATAGCCGTATTACGTTCAATCGCATAGGTGTATCACGTTCAATCCCATAGTTGTATCACGTTCAATCCCACAGTTGTATCACGTTCAATCCCACAGCTGTATCACAATCAATCCCATAGCAGTATCACGTTCAATCCCACAGCTGTATCGCGTTCAATCCCACAGCCATATCACGTACAATCCCATAGCCGTATCACAATCAATCCCATAGGTGCATCTCGTTCAATCCCATGGGTTTATCACGTTTAATACCATAGGTGTATCACGTTCAATCCCATAGGTGTATCGCGTTCAATCTCACAGCCATATCACGTACAATCCCATAGTTGTATCACGTTCAATCCCACAGTTGTATCACGTTCAATCCCACAGCTGTATCACAATCAATCCCATAGCAGTATCACGTTCAATCCCATAGGTGTATCACGTTCAATTCCACAGCTGTATCGCGTTCAATCCCACAGCCATATCACGTACAATCCCATAGCCGTATCACAATCAATCCCATAGGTGCATCTCGTTCAATCCCATGGGTTTATCACGTTTAATACCATAGGTGTATCACGTTCAATCCCATAGGTGTATCACGTTCAATCCCACAGCTGTATCGCGTTCAATCCCACAGCCATATCACGTACAATCCCATAGCCGTATCACAATCAATCCCATAGGTGCATCTCGTTCAATCCCATGGGTTTATATAGGTGTATCATATTCAATCACTTAGCTCTATCAATCACATTAATGCGTTAATCTTGCTATCTAAGATGGCTATTAAATTCACAAAAAAAATTGTACATGAACCAAGGGGAACCCCACAATTCACCTTGCATAAGTAACTAAAATGGCATTTGGTAGAGAGCATACCTGTGCCAGGCTGAACAGTTTACGTTTTGTATCCCACTGATAGGTCGGTTCTGGATCGGGGCATTACATAAAATCTAATCGGCTTGTTCTTGTCAATTATATATCGGTTTTATCACTCACTTTAGCTCTATCACTCAATGCTGAAGAATTACTTTACAAAAATTCTCTGATCTGACTACGGATTCGAATCTTCACCAAAATTGATTCAATTCTTCCTTGTCACATACCCAACCTCTCCACCAAATTTTGGCCGAATCTATCCAAAACATTTTGAAATACCCCAATCATAAACAAACAAAAAGACAGAGAGACAGACAAACAAACAAACAAGAAATATGTCGTGCATAGCACGATACATGCGAAGTCCGTAAAATAGGCTGTTGGCCTATGATGACCTCAAAAATAATTGGTGGTTGAATTCAGTGTCCAGATATGCAAATCCTCTTAAAATTTAGTCAATCAGATGAAAATTGAGGATTAAAAAAATCTGGCCTATGTTGACCTTTTGGCCTATGTTGACCTCAAAAATACTTGGTGGTTGAATTCAGTGACCAGATATGCAAGTCCTCTTCAAATTTCAAGTTAATCGGATAAAAATTGAGGATTTTAGAAATTTGGCCTTTGTTGACCGTTTGGCCTATGTTGACATTTTGGCGGATGTTGATTTTTTGGCCTATGTTGACTTCAAAAATACTTGGTGGTTGAATTCAGTGACCATATATGCAAATCCTCTTAAAATTCCAAGTCCATCAGATGAAAATTGAGGATTTTAGAAATTTGACAAAGTTGGTGACCTTTGGCCTATGTTGACCTATTGACGTTTTGACACCAAAAACAATAGGCTTTTTGTTTAGGACCAACTCTGCCATTTGGTGAAGTTTAGTGAAGATCAGTTTGAAATTGTGACCTGTAGGCGACTGACAAACAGACAAACAAACAGACAGACAGAATAATGCACAAAACCAACCAATATACTTGAAAAATCTTAGATTTTTGTGAAATTGGCACATGTCAAAATTGTCAAAATTGTCAAAATTGGCACATGGACAAAATTGGCACAAACCAGGCAGAACAAATATGTAAGGAAAACTACAGGAAATGTCAGGGTTCGGGGCATCATAAAGTATATTGTGTGTCGTAGATAAGTATTGTAACTTGAATGGCTCACAAAACTTCTGAAACAAGCTTAAAATACTTGATAAAGTACCTGAGAGAGAGAGAGCTGTGCCTCTGTACAACGAAATATTTGGAGCACTTTTTTAGCTCATTGAATGGGCACCTACCGGTACTGCAAACACCCAACCGTGTGAGTCAGTGCAACGCCAGAGTGGACAGGCAGGCGCAACACAAAACTCCGATGGATCGCGACCAGTGGATGGACTGTGTATATGATTTACAGAGACTAACTCTACAGAGATTTATATATACAGTGCCTACAGAAAGTCTACACCCCCTTTCAAAATTTTTACCTTTTGTTGCCTTATAACAGACTTTTTTTACCTTTATTTATACATCGTCACCCACAACTTCCAAGTGAAAAACAAATTCTACAAATTTCAGAAAATTAATTAAAAATACAAAACTAGTTTATCTTGATATCTTGGTGGTTGGATAAGTGTCCAGTGTAGGGTTGCAAGAAGGAAGCCATAAAACTAGAACAATGCGACTGTGTTGCCAATATGCCTCTGCATAGTCCCACAACGGGTAGATGCCATCGTTCACTGTCCTAAAAATAAACAAGTTTGATTTAAATCCCTTCAGCTGTTTTCAAGTTTCACATTTTTACCAGACATGACAGGTTTCACATCGATCGGTGAAGCAGTTTCAGAGAAGCGATTTTTATTATTATCAGCTTTCAAGCTAATATAGCTGCCATACCACATGACATATGACCTTAAAAAATGTACAGTCTGCATAAGTTTGGGAGGGGATCACATTTGTGAAGTTTCGTGTTGATCGGTTAAGGTTCGTTTTTCTATCCAAGATGGCTGCCAAACCACGTGACCTACGACATCATCATTTTCAAAGGACATGCAGCAATGGTGCTAGATGACATTTGTAAAAATTTGCATCGATAGGGTAAGCAGTTTCAGAGATATAATTATTTAATATTTTCCTTCAATCCAATATGGCTGCCACACCATGTGACCACTGATGTTTTCTTGATAATCTTTTAATCGCCATGCCTAGTCAATGACACACGAAAAGTTTCGATTCAATTGATTTGGTGGTTTGGGAGAAGATGCTTTTTAAAGGTTTTAGGTTAAATCTAAAATTTCAGATTTTTCGGATAAGGAATTCGATGAAAACATTTTTGACTGGTATACCACTTCACTGATGACATCATTATTATCATGCTTTTGTTCCCTATTGGAAGTACTCGACAATGTGCCAAGTTTCAAATTTTTCCATTCAGCGGTTTCCGAGAAATAATTTTTTAATTAATTGCATTTAATCCAAGATGGCTGCCATATCACGTGACCGATGACGTCACAATTATCATAAAAAACATTCTCCATGGGTGTCACTCCTACCCTGGAAGTTTTGTCTCAATTGGACATGTGGTTGCTGAGAAAAAGAAGGTTTAGCCCGTACGGCGGACGTACGGACATACGGACGGACGGACGGACAACCTGAAAAAAAGTCTCACCTTCAGGGGCGGAGGCATAAAAATCCCACCTTGAGTCCCGTTTGAGGTGTGCAAAAAACCACTATGGAGATTCTGAAGTCATGTGGCAAAAAGTTTTGTGGTCTGACAAAACCAAGATGGAAATTTTTGGCCTAAATACAAAACATTGTTTGGCGCAAACCCAACACAGCACATCACCCAAAGAACACCATCCCTACTGGGAACCATGGTGGTGGCAGCATGATGTTATGGGGATGTTTCTCATCAGCAGGGACTGGGACATTTGTCAGGATAGAAGGGAAAATAGATGGAGCAAAATACAGAAAATCCAAGAAAATCTGCTGCACTCCGCAAGGAAGCTGAAATTGGGACGGAGGTTCACCTTTCTGCATGACAATGACCTGAAGCACACAATCAAAGCTACACTGGAGTGTCTAAGGAACAAAAAGATAAATGTCCTTGATTGGCCCAGTCAGATCCCCGACCTAAATACAATCGAAAATCTGTGACAAGACTTGAAGATGGCTGTCCATTGCCCACGCAACTTGACTGAGCTTGAACAGTTTTGTACAGAATAATGGGCAAATATTGCCCCATTAAGGTGGGAAAAGTTGGTAGAGACCTATCCCAACAGACTCACAGCTGTAGTTGCTGTCAAAGGTGCTTCCACCAAGTATTAACTCAGGGGAGGGAGGTGGTGGACACTTATCCAACCAAGATATTCTAGTTTCGTATTTTCAATTAATTTTCAGAAATTTGTAGAATTTGTTTTTCATTTGGAAGTTGTGGCTTACGATGTGTAAATAAAGGTGGAAAAAGTCTCATTTAATGCATTTTATTTTCAGGCTATAAGGCAACAAAAGGTGAAAATTTTGAATACATGTGCTAAGCTCTCTCTATACAATACCGTCTGCTTTTCCGAAACAGTTTATTTGGCTAAGGGTTACATACCTGGACTTGTCAACACTCTGACACAAGCTACCCGACTGTGCGTAGTAATTTGGAATTTGCTCAAAGTACCGACGGCAACTCAGGTACACTTCAAGAAGGACAGCATGGGATATTCAACGTCCACTATAACCAATCCCGGCAGCTGAGACACCAAGTCTCACGTCCTCCCAGGGGACAGCTCACGCTGATGTTTTGCTCTGCTTGCGAAGCACAATAGGATGAGAGTTTATACCTTACCTGAGTCGAGATTTGAACCCAGGCTGGACAGCTCGGGGACCTCAAAGCTATCCTGCCTTCCCTCAAATATAATTAGTAAGGAAAATGTATTTTCTCATGAATTATATGAAACATGTACTGTATTCAATTCCTTCACAAGTATACGTCTCTGAGAGTGAGCAGGAATGCCTAAAGGGTGTGCACACTCCTCTCTGAGCGATCTGTCCTGGGTTCAAATCTTGGCTAGCTGTAAACCACCATTATGGTGTTTCGCAGGCAGGGCGTCACTGTGCCTTGGATGGACCTCAAACCAGGCCTTGGATGGACCTTAACATCAGTTAGGGGACGTTTAAGATCCGACGGTGTCCTTTGCAAACAGAGGCGAGTTATCCCCGGCACCTTGAAAAAATTCCAAACTCCTACCCTAACCGACTGCCTGGAAGGCAATGGCTGGTACAATGCATGCCAATAAACTGTTTCGGGAGCACCGACGTTCTGTGAAGAGTGTGGCACATCATCATACCCTCTGAACAACCTCAGCACTTTCATTGTGCATACCTCAGGTCATCAACGTGGAAAAGAAAATGTGAATGCTTCTGCCAAGACTATTTCGGGGATGTCTATTTATTATGTACGTAAATATGGTGGCATTTTTGACCTCACAAATTGTTACTCCCCATATATGAACAGGGCCGAACACCCACACCACCGATTTTTTTTTTTTACTTTGTCTGTCTGTCTGTCTGGCAGTAAAACAAAATTGAAAATCATTCCAAACAGGAAAATTTTGTTCGTCTCTCTGTTTGTTTGTCTGTCTGTTTTTCCGCACAGCATAAATATGATTTTCTCTGCAACCGTTGGTCCGATTTTCAAAAAAAATTCGCGATAAGTGCACCTCCTCCTGTAGAAATTTTAATTATATTTATGACGTCATAGGTCACGTGGTACGGGCGCCATCTTGGAAAAAACAAACAAAATTGCACCTCTATATCTCCGAAAGCGCTGCATAGAAAAAATTGAGACATGGCTCATTGTAAAGAACTCTCCACGAGGAATAACATATCGTAATGATAATAATAATGGAGCCTCCATTATGACGTCATAATTCGACAAGTACAAAACTTCATCCGATCAAGATGAAATTTCTTGAGCATCATCTAGGGATAAATTGGTGGAGAAAAAAAAAAATGGTGACGTCATCGGTCACGTGGTTCAGCCGCCATATTTGATTAAACACAAAAGCCTTAAAACCACTAAAAACACATCCTGGTGAAGGTCTGCAATATCTGATTTATCTTTCTTGTTTCCTTTGCACTTTGATAATGAATCTCAGCTACAAGCACATCTCTGTAATCGTGTACATTTTTTCATTCCGATTCTTGCTATCTCCAAAACTGCTAATATCACCAGGTGCAAATGAGAAAACTGTTTTTAAAGGGGGAAAAATCATTCCTTTTTAGGGGAGCAAACCAGCCAGCAAAAGAGGCAAACTGTAGAAGGTAAAACGCCAAATATGATGGAGGGAGGCTTTCGAAAACCTTTTGTCACTTGTTGCTATTTGAATTTAATGGGCTTCCTATCTAGGTTATTAAGACAAACGTTGGCATTACATTTGTAAGGTAAGATCTGAATGCAGAGACAATGTCAACACCTTTTTAGGAGCAAAGGGTCAACGCTTTTGAGAAGACTTTCACAAATCGAACAACGACAACCACACAACACAGTCAGAATTAGTGGCACCTCCAGCTGCACTTGTTTTTTTGTTTTTGTTTTTGGGGGGGGGGGGGGGTGGCCGGGGGAGAATTTAGCTGAATAAAAAAAATGTGTAAGAGAAGCACAGAGAGAGAGAGAACAAGTGCAGATGTGAGATTTGGATGTGCAGAACAAGAGATGGAGTGATGGAGGACAATTTGGCAATGGGAATTCGACATGGTGTCAGAATGTCAAGTGGTGCAAGTGACAGCCATGTGACAAAAGACCCAGCATCTCGGCAACCTCAACGATAATTATATGGAACTTGTTTGGGAATATGCATTGCGAAGAACAGTTCAGGGTAAATTGATAGAAAGGTTCTGCAGATGACATGCAATACGTGACTTTCAAAATGACGTATGAATGCTAAACGAGGACTTTTGCACATGCGCTGTCATTGTGTTTTCATTGATTCGTTCTACTCGCCGGCCACTTTTAACCTGCCGTTGCTACCGCAAAATGAATAATTCATATAGTGTTTTCAACATATTTTTCAGCTTTTAATTAAAGAGTGGCAATTTCAAAAATGACAACAATTGTTATATTTCTGAATGCAAATCAGACTCACACAAATATAGGAATACGAGAAATATCCATGGAAGACAGGTGTTGGGTTTTTACCGTTTCCTGTTTATAAATGTGAGCGGCGGCAGTGGATGGAACACACAAACATGGACGGACACATGGTCAGATGGACAAATGGACAGACGCTTTTCCTTTCACCAATAGATGCAAAAAACGTAGTATAATTTATCTTGTGACCCTGAAACATATATATATATATATATATATATATATATATATATATATATATATATATATATATATATATATATATATATATATATATATATATATATAGATATATGTTGGAACCCATCTGTGGATCGGTCCCATCGGCCGATGGGTCTGACCCATCTGTGGATGCACGAGAAATGACAATGCAGACCCATCGGCCGATGGGTCTGCGCCATCTGCGGATGTGTTGTTCACCTTGAAGGAATGTGTTGACAGAATGGTGCTCTTCAATCAGGTACACAGTCATTGGAATTACATGTGGTAGGAATTTAACAGAGATGATTTTTAAATGTTTTATTATCTATTTCTACCCATCTATTTATACATTTTGTCAATACATTTTGTAATTAACAGATACATGGCAGTTTTAGTAAAGCTTTACTATATATATTATATATATATATATATATATATAATATATATATATACAATGTATATATGTATGTATATTATACATACATATATGTATAATTGTATATATATATATATATACATATACTGTATATATAACATATATATATATATACACATAATTAATAGACGTACGTAATTATGTACGATTGAAATGTACCTTTTAACTATTTGGACTGCTGAGACCCCTTTGACCTTTGAAGACCCTTTAATACCCATAAGAGCCTTAAGATCCCAAAGACCCATAAAGACCGAGAGGACTCCAAAGTTATCAAGTACCCATAAGACCCTGAATACATAGACGTTCCCGAGGACCCAAAAGACCCAAAAGTCCTCGATGACCCAAAAGTCACAAAAGACCCTGAGGACAAACAGACCCAGATGACCCAAAACTCCCCGAGAATCCAAAATAACCAAAAGTCCCCGAGGACCCAAAAGACCCAAAAGCCACTGAGGACAAAATCGACCCAGATTACCCAAAAGTCCCTGAAGACCCAAAATACCCAAACGACCCCAATTACCCAAAAGTCCTAGGCAACCCAAAGGACCCAGAGGACCCAAATGACTCTGAAAACCCAAAAGTCCCCGAGCACCCAAAAGATCCTCCTCTCGGCAGGCAGGTGAGAAGACTTTCACAAGCAGGTCCGGCAGGCAGGTATGCTACAAGGCAGTGAAGACCAATAAAAATTTGGTCCAATGGACCAACAGGCTCCCTAGTTAAATAAGTCACCAAGCCAGCCATTGTCACACGAGATAATCTCATAAGATTCAAAGTCAACTCACTGGCAACAATGGTTGAAGGTTTAGGTAGAGCATGCCTATCTACGAACCTTCGGGCATTGCACTGATCCATACGGCCACGGGAGTTTGCAGTAATGCGAGTTGCAAGCTATCAGTTTTTTGGGTGAGTTCAGAAAATTCTTCAAGTCTTTCATTGTGCAGAGGTAGACTGCTTTCTCGCAGGTATGTTTTCTAAGTATTTTTGGCTTCTTTTAGAAGCTTTCTGAGCCATTTTAGGTCCTCGGCACACCTGAGCTCCTCACCACATACAAGGCTTTCATCCGCAGCTCAATGGAATACTGTTCTCCCCTATGGGCCGGTGCTCCTTCCTCACACCTAGCTCGGCTTCACGCTGTTGAAACCAAAGCTTTCAGAATTATTGGAATCTCCCGCGATGAAGCTATCTCTGAGGGCCTTTCACTCACTCACCGCAGGCAGGTAGGTGGTCTTTCTGTCTTCTACCGACTCCTCTCCGGCCTTGCACCCCCAGCTCTCTCTGTGCTCTGTCCCCCAAATATTCCTACAGGTCGCACAAGATCTGCCAGCAACCGTCTGATGGTTAAACTGCCGAAATCTCGGCTCTCTGCTCACCTTCACTCTTTCATTCCTCTTTTCTCCCGCCTCTGGTACAAACTCCCTCACTCCCTTCAATCCCACTCCTCCCTCCAGGTCTTTAAAACAGCTGTTCACCACCATCTCTTATCTTCCCCCATCCAAAACCTTGATCTTTTCTACCCCCGCTAATTCACCCCAGATCCACCTTGTTTGAAATACCAACTTCTTTCCTGGAAGTCCTGGCAGTGTCCATATGTTTTATACCTCTCCCACCCACCCCCCCCCTTCCCATGCCCCCCCCCCCAAAGCCCTCGCCCTCTCTCAGATCTCTCGATGTCTCCATGTCTCTCGGTCCCTGCTCTCAAATGTTGTGTTTTGTGTCCTTCCCCCTCTCTCCCCATCTTGTCTACCGCTCCCGATGCTATATGTTTTATGTGTCGGTTTGTCTTTCTGTGTGATTAATGTTCGCTCTTTCACGAGCCTCGATCTTGTATACCAAAAAAAACAAAAAAAAAACATCCTCATCTCACGCACACGATACGTTTGGCTGTCCTAATGAATCTGTTGCTAATAATTTCTGTGCACGTGTGCTGAGCATTTAGGGGCGGCATACATTATTTTGAAAGTCACATATTCTCCAAGGCAGGTCAAGGTAATCAACATTATGTATATGTATATATGTTGGAACCCATCTGTGGATCGGTCCCATCGGCCGATGGGTCTGACCCGTTTGCGGATCCGCAGATGGGCGACCCATCTGTGGATCCGCAAACGGGTCAGACCCATCGCTGAGGGCCTCATAGAATCACATAGGGCCTCATAGAATCACACTGAGGGCCTCATAGAATCACATAATGCGTTATTGTGTTTATATAATTGACAATGCCCCGATTACGAAGCCACACCTTCATCTTTAGCTTTGGGGTGATTAAGGCATGCCAGGAATTGCTATATAAACAATGGAGAGCTGAGTCTGCCAGTGCCACCAGCGAAGTAGACCAGCGTTTTTAAATGGAGCGACATTATCTTATTTTTATCTTATCGACAAACGGTTATCGACAAACCACATGTCACGGACTGCTTTATAAACATTTATGACATCAATTGCTTATTTTTAGGTTCAAATAAACATACTCATCCACCATTGATGCATACACATTCCTTCAAGGTGAACAACACATCCGCAGATGGCGCAGACCCATCGGCCGATGGGTCTGCATTGTCATTTCTCGTGCATCCACAGATGGGTCGCCCATCTGCGGATCCGCAAACGGGTCAGACCCATCGGCCGATGGGACCGATCCACAGATGGGTTCCAACATATATGCAGTCGGGCCCTGCTATTCGCGGAATCCACGTATTCACAGTTGATAAAATGCGACATGTTTCTCTATTCACGGAAAAGTGTCCCATGAATTCACGGGGTTTTTTCTATTCGCGGCCATGTTCCACGAATCGCGGTCCCCCCCCCCCCCCCCCCCCCTATTTGCTGCGAATTCCACCTCCTGAAAATGATGTGCCTGCAAATTCGCGGTTTTTCAGTGGCGCAAGAAAAGAATTCACGAACCACGAGCATGCCCTGCTTATACTGTACTGTACAGCCGGGCAACTTGACACATTTATAAAACCCATCTTTCACCAGCCATGCATAAAGCAGCTGAATGTATGCAATAAATCATCTTATACAAGCCACAAGCATGAAATGCGAATACTGTACATTCACTGCTGTGCGATTTGCGTTTTCATGGCCTTCGCGGGCACTAATTTTAGCCACACTAAAAGCAAGCTTCACGGCATATCCTACTAGATGTGTAAACAAATAAACTCCGCGAATTATAGAATGCAAACGCTTCATTAAATCTATTACAGTTTGCAATTTACAGTAAGGCATCATCAGAGATTTTACACAATGAAAACGCTTCGGGGGATGTTCCATCAGTGAATGAATGAATGAATGATCGTTTTAAGACGATGGATGTTCCATCAGTGACGAAAACAAATCATCCTCCGAGAGTTGTAGAATGCAAATGCTTCATTAAACCTATTATTGAAATTATCAGATAGGCTCAATACGGCATCATCCGATAACATCCCCCACAAAAAATGGGCAGAGTACCTCCGGCAGATACCCACAATGCTCGCAATCCTACATATACAGATTGTGTCCTCGATCTCGATAATTGTTCTCGTCCCGTTGCTTTGACCTGCTTGTTTGACTCACTCTGCTCATCATTCAGTCATGCCTCCCAAGCGCAAGACCAGTGCAGGAGATGCATCGACTACCAAGAGGCAGAAGAAAATGATGTGCCTGAGCCAGAAAGTGGAGCTGCTCAACCGACCTTCGAGAGGAGAGAGTGCGGCCTCCGTTGGCAGGCATTATGGCATCAAGGAATCCACTGTTCGCTACATATGGAAGAAGGAGAAGGCGATTCATGAGAAAGTTTCAGCGAGCGCTGAATTGAGTACGAAGGTGGACACCCATGTCCGGAATGTCCACATGGAAAGGATGGAGAAGACTCTCAGAATATGGATCGAGGACAACACGGAGACGAGGGACTTCATGCTGAAAACCATGATGGTGAACCGTTCACCAAACCCGCTCATCGAGGACGAGTTGGACGCCATTCATAAGGTTTCCGAGGAGGAGGAGGTGGGCATTAATGAGGAAGAGGTGCCGAGGTCAAACCTCACAGACCAGTTCCTGGGCGAGGTGCAGCAGAACAACAGGTGCTGTGTCTACCATACGCATTGTTATCAGGAAGTTTAAGGCCCATGGCGCTGCAGCCAACCTCCCTGGATGTGGACACAAGAGAAAACTTGATCGAAGATTGCAGCGAAGGATTGTTCGAATGATGGAGAAAGAACCTCGATCAACTGCCAAACAGATTCAAGCTGACCTTCAGACACAAAGTACGACAGTTTTAACTCGCACCATCCATCGCTAACTCAGTGAAAGGGGGTTCTATGGTAGGAGACCCAGGAGGACCCCACTGCTGAGAGAGAGACACAAGAAAGCCCGACTGGAGTTTTCCAAAACACACCCAAACAAGTCAAAATCCTTCTGGGAGAATGTCCTGTGGACAGATGAGACCAAATTAGCGCTAGTTGGTAAAGCACATCATCTCTATGTTTACAGAAAATAAAATGAAGCCTTCAAAGAAAAGAACATCTTCCCGACAGTCAAACATGGAGGAGGTTCAGTGATGTTTTGGGGTTGCTGTGCTGCCTTTGGCACTGGGTGCTTTGAATGTTTGCATGGTATCATGAAATCAGGAGATTACCAAGGCATTTTGGAGCGCAATGTTCAACCCAGTGTCAGAAAGCTGGGTCTCTCTCGAAGAACATGAATCTTGCAGCAGGACAATGACCCCAAACACACCTCAAAAAGTACCGACTAATGGTTCAAGACAAAATGCTGGACTGTTATGAAGTGGCCAGCAATGAGTCCAGATCTAAATCCCATTGAACACCTGTGGGGAGATCTGAAAACATCAGTTGGGAGAAGGCAGCCTTCAAATCTGGGAGAACTGGAGCAGTTTGCACAAGAAGATTGGGCCAAGCAGCCAGTAGAGAGGTGTAGGAAGCTCATTCATGACAATAGGAAGCGCTTGACTGCAGTTATTTTGTCCAAAGGCCGTGCTACCAAATATTAAGTCGAGGGTGTCAATAATTTCGTCAATGCCATTTCTTTTTATTTCCTGATTTAAAAGGATATATTAAGTTCTGAATCAAAAACAAAGGTTCTGTAATATTAACAGGGAAATAAAGAGTTGTGGAGACCAAATACTTTTGTCAATTTTAACTTATATTTAGAGAAAATTGAGAATTATTTGTAAAAAGTTGAAGGGTGCCAATATTTTTGGCCAGGACTGTATATATATATATATATATATATATATAATTATAAAATTGAAATCTTGCGTGTTTGTGTGTAACATTCGATCGGTCCGGGGGCGTGGCTTACCCCTTTGAGAGAGTAGTAATATCCACCATTTTATTAACTCGCATAGCTTTGAGGCCTGTTTTGTAGGCCCGTGGTGTCTTGCTCTCTCTCCCAGCTTTATTTCAAATCAAATTCGATATATCGTTTCATTTTTCACAGTCGCTAACATAGTTTTAGACTCGGTTGAAAAAAAACGGGAAGAAAATCGCGCCACGTTGATATACGAAAATACACCGCCTAAAATAACAGGCATACTGTATATATCTTCGTTATTTCATTCAACATTATTACCCGGAAGTAAAATATGTTTCAGGAAATTACCGAGAGATATTTCTTCGATTTTTTTAATTATTTATATGCGCATACACTTTAAATAGGTTTATTTGAAATCTTTAATTTTCACAATGTAATTTATTTGTCATTTGATGATCGGCAAAAATATGTTTCAGGAAATTACCGAGAGATATTTCTTCGATTTTTTTTATTATTACCGCTTCCATCTGATTTCATTTTTATCGATGGTTTTAGACTCGGTAAAAGAAATAATTGACAACATTCACGCACACACGGGAAATTGCAGAGATATATTTTAAAAATCGTGCCACGTTGATATACGAAAATACACCGCCTAAAATAACAGGCATACAGTATATATCTTCGTTATTTCATTCAACATTATTACCCGGAAGTAAAATGTTTCAGGAAATTACCGAGAGATATTTCTTCGATTTTTATTATTATTTATATGCGCATACACTTTAAATAGGTTTATTTGAAATCTTTAATTGTCACAATGTAATTTATTTGTCATTTGATGATCGGCAAAACGATAGCACAAAAACAATACTATTTGCAGGAAGAATGTCGTATCAACCCTCCGACGGCGCTACGGACGCGGACAACGAATCACACCTCACGTCTATGGACGCGAATAGCAACATTCCTTCAAGTTCTCGTGCGGAAGCAGTATCTCCGAGGGGTGCTGAAACAGACGATGGGAGATCACGACGTCTTCAGCAGCAACGAGAAAGCCAAAGGAAGAGACGACATGCTGAAACGCCTGAGCAAAGGTCACAGCGCCTTCAGCTGCAAAGACAAAGGGCAAGGATGAGAAGGAGTGCTGAGACGGAGGAGGTGAGAGCGCAGCGTCTTCAGGAGGAACGAGAGAGAGTCAGCTTGCGAAGGGATGCGGATTCTGCAGAGGAGACGTCACAGCGCCATCAAGAGCAGCAAGAAAGAGATCGTATGAGGAGAGATGCGGAATCTGCAGAGGAGACGGCACAGCGTCTTCAGGAGCAGCGAGAAAGAGATAGGATAAGGGAAGTTCTTGAGACAAGGCAGAGAAACGCGCAGAATGCAAGAAATTTCACTTCTGCTGACGTCGGTGCGATGGACAAGATTTGTCCACATTGTAGAGCGCTTCTTTTCCAAGGTGAAACAGCTCATTTTTGCTGCACGAATGGAAAGGTGTCCTTGGGAAATCTGGGACCTTTACCCCATCAATTACACAATCTGTTTGCCGGCGATGGACCCACAGCGAACGAATTCCGCAGGAACATCAGACAATACAACTGTCTATTTCAAATGACATCATTTGGAGGAAGCCAAGTTTCTCCTCGGCATGGTGCATGTAGCCCATCGGTCATAATTCAGGGTCAAATACATCATCGTATCGGTTCCTTCTTGCCAAATGCGGATGAACAACCGAAATTCCTCCAAATTTATTTCTTAGATCCACATGACAGCGTACAGTTGAGGATGCGGATACTCACCAATGCTGGTATTCACCGTGATGTAGTTGGAGCATTAGAGACCGTGCTGAGACAAGTGAATCCTTACGTTCACTCGTTCCGCATGGCACGCGAGGAAATAGGCAATTTGCCAGAGGCGTTCGTTCTTATTGATCCCAACAGGAGACCAGCTGGTGAACATGAGAGGAGGTTCAATGGTCAAATCGCTGATGAAGTGGGTGTCGTTGTGAAGAATACTGTCGATCCTCAAGCTACAGCGCGTCGCATTGTATTGAAAGCAAGAGGAGGAGCGCTGCAAAGTATTTCTGAGTTGCACCGTTCTTACGACGCACTCCAGTATGTTCTCTTCTTCCCATTCGGAGATGACGGATGGCAGCCCGAAATGAACATGACCAATGGCAGGAGATTGACTGCCATGAAATACTACTCCTACCGAATAATGAACCACGAGGATGAGTTCAACTACCTCCTCAGAGGGGGGCGTCTGTTCCAGCAGTATCTTGTTGATATGGCAGCCAAAATGGAAGGCACAAGATTGGCATTTATAAGACTGAACCAGGCATCGCTGAGGTCTGCTACATACAGTGGCTTCACTGATGCTCTCAATGACAATGACGATTTGTCCAACATCGGACGCCGCGTACTACTGTCATCGACATTTGTAGGGGGGCCGAGGTATATGATGGAGCGATGTCAAGATGCCATGATGTACGTAAGAAAATATGGTAACGCGACCTACTTCATCACTATGACGTGTAATCCAAAGTGGCCTGAAATCTCCAATAACCTGTTTCCTCACCAAAGTGAGAACGACAGACCGGATCTCATTGCAAGAGTGTTCGAGTTGAAGAAAACGGTGTTCATTAAATACCTCACTGGATCAGAAGGCTTCTTCGGGAACTGTATCGCTCACGTTGTGTGTGTGGAGTACCAAAAGCGAGGTCTCCCTCACATACACTGTTTGCTGTGGCTCGATGAAGCTTCAAAGCCGAGACCACAAGACTATGATCGATTTGTACAAGCTGAAATACCAGATCCCGATGAAGATCCAGAGGGACACAGACTGGTGTTGAAGCACATGATCCATGGTCCATATTGTTCCACAGCAACTGGATGCTGGAAGAATGGAGCATGCAGACACAGATACCCGCGGTCATATGCTCCGTACACACGGTGCGGAGACGATTCGTACCCCATATATAGAAGAAGATCCCCAGAAATGGGAGGATTTGAAGGGCACCAAGAAGGGAGGCAACGACGACCTGTTACAAATCAGTGGGTTGTTCCCCATAATCTCTATCTCCTGAAAACGTTTGATTGCCACATCAACGTTGAAATATGCTGCTCTATAAAGTCGATCAAGTATGTTATTAAGTATGCCATGAAAGGTAGCGATCAAGCTACGTATGCACTGCGCACAAACGACGAGATAACGGAGTACTTGACGGGTAGATACATTGGACCTTCAGAGGCTGTTGCCTCCATTCTTGGATTCTCAGTCCATGACAGGAAGCCGGCCGTTATCCGTTTAGGAGTACATCTGCCAAATGAACAACAGGTATTTTTTGCTGGGAACGTTTGTGAACAAAGAAATAATCCCAATATGGCCAAAACCACGTTGACAGAGTTTATGGATCTTTGCAGACGTGACCATTTCGCTAAGACACTGTTGTACGTGGATGTTCCGAGATTCTATACATGGACCAAGAAGAGATGGCAACGAAGAAAACAAGGCAGACCGGTGGAGGGCAACCCTGGAATGTTTGAGGATGACATATTGGGACGAGTTTACACTGTTTCGCCGCGTACTGGTGACCTGTACTATTTCCGACTACTCCTCCACCACGTGAGAGGGCCGACTTCGTTCGAAGTCCTGAGAACGTGTGATAATGTCATTCTACCCACATTCAAAGACGCTTGTAGAGAAATGGGTTTGCTGCAAGGAGACGCTGTCTGGCGCGAGACTCTGGAGGATGCTGAGAGGACACGCCTTCCCAGACCCATGAGGGATTTGTTCGTTGTGCTCCTCACACAAAGTGAAGTCGACAATCCATTGGATCTATGGGAACGTTTCAAGGACGCTATGGCTGAAGATTATCTTCTAGCTCATCGACGATCTGCAAATGATCCCAATATTGCCATCAACGAGCGCCATCATGACTTGGCTCTATCGTATTTGCAGCAGAAACTGCAATTGTTGAACAGAACTGTTGCACATTTTCACTTGCCGACTCCAACGACTGTTCTTCGTCATGAAGGGATTGCCAACATTCACCTACTGAGAGAACTCCAATACGACACGGAGGAACAACAGCGAATCGTAGACGAAAGGGCAGCTTCTGCTCAATGATGAGCAGAGAGTTGTCTATGACTTTGCGTGCGGTTGCATCCGCACGAATCAGTCATCAATGATTTTCATTGACGCGCCTGGAGGCACAGGGAAGACGTTTCTTATTAACCTGATTCTCTCTAAAGTGAGAGCGAGTGGAGAAGTTGCCCTTGCGGTGGCCTCATCTGGCATAGCTGCTACCCTCATGCCTGGTGGAAGAACAGCGCACTCAAGGTTCCAAATCCCTCTGACACCGAGGGAAGATGGCGTATGCAACATCGATAAAAATTCCACTATCGCAGACCTCTTTCGAAGTACAAAACTCATCGTGTGGGATGAGTGTCCTATGATCAGGAGAGAGAGTTTCGAGGCTGTGGATCGCACGTTGCGTGATGTATGTGACAAAGACGAGCCTTTTGGAGGGATCTTGACGATATGCTGTGGTGATTTCCGTCAACTTCTGCCCGTGGTGAAAAGAGGGTGTGATGCTGACGTTGAGAATGCGTGCATAAAGAAGTCCTACTTATGGCAGAGCTTTGGAATGTTTCACTTGAGAACTAATATGCGACTGACCGACGGAAGTGGGCAGTTTTCAAGATTTTTGCTCGACATCGGCGAGGATAGAATCGAGAAAAATGCGGATGATGAGATAGATTTGCCAGAGGATATACTGCTGACAGCGAGTGGGCTCGATGAGTGCATCGATACCATATATCCATCATTCGCCAATCCGATGGAGGTTTTTTCAGCAAGGTCTATATTAGTGCCCCTCAACGATATGATGCGAAACATCAATTCAAGATGCATCACAAGGTTCCCTGGTGCTAGCAAGGAGTATGCTGCGTTCAACAGTGTGACTGAGGGTACTGATGCGACGCACTTCCCAACGGAATTCCTAGATTCCGTTGAAGTCTCGGGATTGCCGCCGCACAACCTCGAGCTCAAAAAAGGATCCCCTATCATTTTGATGCGGAACTTGGACCCTCCGAAACTTTGCAACGGGACGCGCATGATTGTTGAGGACATGCTTCGAAATATTATAGTTGCGAGGATCATAAGTTCAACGTTTGAAGGCGAAACTGTAATGCTCCCTCGGATCCGACTAAATCTGTTGGAAGCTGAGGATATCCCTTTGCAGCGCTGCCAGTTCCCCATACAATCCTGCTTCGCAATGACGATCCATAAGGCGCAAGGGCAAACTATGGAGAATGTGCTGGTCTACCTGGAGAAACCGGTCTTCCAGCATGGTCAGCTGTATGTGGCGCTCAGTCGAGGGAAGAGGAAAGAGAACGTGCGAGTTTATGTAAATGGAGGATCGTCGACAAAGAACATCGTCATCAGAAGTGTCCTCTGACAACAAAATCGTGGTAGTCCACGGGTTGCGTGTTTTTTCTAAAAAAAAAAAAAAAAAAAAAAAACGTGATCGGAGATAAGGGCCGAAATCACGTGTCACAGATAAGTGATTTAGAATGCTGGAGAGGTGAGCCTTATGGATTGCTGGCCCAAATAATCTCCCTGATGATGTCCAGCGTTCGCTTTAGTTCTATTCTCATATCTATTCAAACTGACTGACCCAATGGGTCATGGGTCGTCTAGTATATATATATATATATATATATATATATATATATATATATATATATATACATATATATTGTAACGGTTTTGAGAAGTGTAACGGTTTTTTTGAGAAGTGTAACGGTTTTTGAGGAAGTGTAACGAATGTGAAAACGTTACAATGTGAACGTTACAAAAGTATGGTAACACCCTGGTAATGTAAATAATGGTCGCAGCCGTCCTCCTAGTTAATTCCATGAAACTTACACGCAGGTCACGATATATCTTTTTAAATAGTGTATTTCCTTATTCTATGTAGGCTAAATATGTGTTTCCCACTAGATTGACTTTGCATTGTATCAAACAAAATAAGCATAGGCCCTTGCAATTTCCCCAAACATCTCCGCTCTCCAAAGTTCCTTTCAAAAGGGTGGGAGTTGTGTTCAATCCCGCAAGCCGCCATTGCCCATGTGCTAATCTCGGAGAAGAAAGGCGTGTCTCCACCTCGTCATAGAGGGGAGGAGTGAGCCAGAGGGTCGCATGGCCAATCAGCACCGCGGTGAGCGACCCGGTAGGCGTGCCCTCGCAGCCGGCGGCTTGATTCCGCCCGAGGTGATAAAAGCGACTGTAAGGGACTGCTTTACCAGATGACTTGGGAGATGACCTGGGAGATGAGCGAAGAGGCGGCACCAAGAGGAGCGGTGAGATGCGAAACGCTCCAAGCCAAAGAGGAGAGGTACTCGGCAAGGAAACCAGCTTTGGAGAGACGCGCTGAAAGGAGGGAGACGGCTCCACCAGAAGAAGAGGAGCAGGTGTGCCGAACCAGCGCGTGATGTCTACAGCAGCGGATACGCGACGGAGGGTTTTCCCACCAAAAACCGCGAGGAATTGAGAGCTGCTGCCTCCGACCTTGCCTCCCTCTCAAGCAATCCACCTCAAGCCCTACCTGCCTGCAATATCCCCTGTGTAAGAGTGAATGTCCTGTCCTACTCGTTGTCTTGGGATTAAGTAAATTGAGTAGAATAAGCTAACGATGCACTGTGTGACTGTTTTTTCCATCCATTGCTTGTAAATAATTTTGGTCGCTCTTCCTTTTTGCTTGTGTGTGTATAATAAATCTGTTCTTCCTCCGTACTCTGTCTTTTTCTCTTTTCCTTCTCTTTCGGTCGCTTTAGAGGTTTCCCGATTGAATATCTGTGGGGCGATCTGGTCAACGTCGGGTGGAATCGGGCTAATCGGGGAGTAACTGTTCGGACGCGGTAATACCAAACCGCTCGGTAAACTAACATCTAAAACGGCGTCTGTAACAATATATATATATATATATATATATATATATATATATATATATATATATATATATATATATATATATATATATATATATAT
>NC_136269.1:32419477-32446977 GCF_964187855.1 Myxine glutinosa | reverse complement strand
TTCCTCTTCCTTTCTTCTCACCTCCCTCTCAACCATCGTCCTCCTCTCTTTCACACATGCCTTTCCCCATCGCTCATGCTTCAATGCTTCATCCACCCCAAGCCATGCTTCCCATGCTGTACCATCCCCATGACCTCCTCCTGTTGCAACCGCTCCTCCATCTCGTCCACCTTTGCTCTTGCAATCCACTTCCGACTTCCCTTCTTCTCTGGGAGAGCATTCTTTACCACTGCATCACTTGAATCCCGCAACATCATGAACTCCCGCACCCTCACCACCTTAAACTCCTCGGTTAATGATGTCAAGGGAAACTGGAGTTTCCCACCCTGACCATAAAAGACAATGTTCGTCAAACAGCGTGGCACTCCCAACCACCTCCGCACAAACCCGCTCACCACAACCTCCATCCTCTCCACAGGCCCGATTGCAATATCATACATCATCAATGGCCATAATACTCGTGACATCAATCCAAACTTCAAACACCATACCTTCAACTTACCTGGCAAACCACATCCTTCAATCCTCTTCAAACCTCTCAAAAGCTTGTTTCTGACCTCCTCCACTCTTCCCACATCATTCAACTCCACTGTATACCATCTTCCCAAACTCTTCACAGGGGCCTCTACCAATGATGGAACCACCTCCCTCCCAGCTCAAACCTGTGCATGTTATCCACCACTCCTCGTCTCACGACCACTCTCCTCGACTTTCTTGCTTTAAATCCCATTCTTGCGCACCGCATCAACCTTTCCAGTCGTCCCAGTACCTCTACTGCTGCATCAGCGGACTGTTGGACAACTGTCAGGCCATCAATGAAAGCAAACATTGCTGGCAACCTCTGACCAGGGACTAGCTCCACTTCTTTCCCATGTGCACTCACCGCACGTATCAACAACTCCATAACCAGGACAAACAAAATAGGGGAGATGGTACATCCCATCGGGATCCCCACTTCCAACTTCTGCCACTCTGTTACATAGGACTGTGTCGCAAACCGCATCCAAAACTGATCATAATATGCCATCAAAAAATCCCTAAACCTCCGTGGCACCCAAAAGAAATCCATGGCATACCTGATCAAGGCATGCAGCACTGACCCATATGCATTCTCCAAATCCAGCCATACCACCACCACATCCTTCCTTTGCCTCTTTGCCTCCTGTAACACTTGCCAGACCATTGCCAAGTGTTCAATGCAATCTGGTGATCCTGGTATACATACTTTCTGCACAGAACCATCCACAAAACCATTCCCTCTGATGAAGCCTGAGAGCCGTGCCGCAAAGACACTCATCAATATCTTCCCATCTACATCGAGCAATGATATTGGTCTAAACTGCTCCAGTGTCACAGCCTCCTCCTGCTTTGGAATATAAACTCCTTCCGCCCTAGTCCATTGACTGGGCACCACTCCTTGCCTCCATACCACCTTCAGAGCCCTCCACAGATACTGCCTGATGCCTTCACAACTCTTAAACACCTTGTATGGCACTCCACTTGGTCCTGGAGCCGATGCCGCCCGTGCCTTCCTCAAAACTGCCTCAATCTCAGACATCTTTGGCTCTGACAAATCAAATGGAACACCTGGCTCTGTCGGTCAAGTGTGTGTATATATATATATTGTTACGGAACCCGACGTCGGCCTCGGTTCCCGTTATCGAGGGGGGATTAAGCCCCTCGTCTGTTACTGACCGACGTGGTCCCGGGGGTATGACGCCATGCCCGGTCGGCGCTGGGTAGGGTTTTAGGCCCACAAGTCCTATGACCTAAATACCAGCGCTTCCCGGTACGCGAAGAACACCCCCCGCTCACGGCCACAGCGTAATGGATGTTGCGCCGAGTGAAGCGAACTGCGGCGTGAGCCGTTTACCAAGACTAGACCCGATTCCTTAAACGTTGGCCAAATCGTGCCACCGGTGTCCAATGAGGGAAATCACAAAGATGACACGGATGTGAAGAAGAGGAAGACGAAGGCAAAAAGGGTTTGAAAATGCTACTATATTTATTCCTACTATTTACAGGACCAAAATAACCAAGGAAGAAGGAAAGATAATAAAATAAAGACAGAAGGAATCAAGGAGACACAGTGCAACGCTAGCTTACCTACAGTCTTAATTAATACCCCAGGACAAGACAAAGACAGACTACAAGCACACTTACACGGGGGATGATGACAGGAACGGCAGGTGGTGTATGGCTGGAGGGAGAGGAAGGCACGGAGCTGGCTGGAGCTTGACCCCGCACGGGACGTCGGGCTGGATCTCGACGGCCACCGATGCCACCGCAATCTGGCTCCCGTGGGGTAACGGGTCGGAGCTGCCTGGTGGAGCCAACGCTGCCTGGTGGAGTCAAAGCTGCGTAGTACTGCTCTTACTTGCTCTCAGGACTCTCTCTCAATGCTTGCTCTCAGGACTCTCTCTCAATGCTTGCTCTCAGGGCTCCTCTCTTACGCGTCTCCCATCTCTCTCTGAAGCTCGTCTCAAGCTCATCTTTTGCGCGTCTCTCTTCTTTCTCTGAAGCTCGTCTTGACTCATCTCAGCTCGTCTCTCTTGCGTCTCTGCAGAACTCAGAACTCATCTGAGGTGGGGGCGTCTCTCGCGGGTTATATAGGCCACGCCCTTCAACCTTCGCGAACCTACTCGACGGTTCTCCCCACGCCCTCTCAAAGCCAAACCCCTCGTTCTGGGTTGGTCGGCAAGGGCTGGCTCACTCCTCCCCTCTATGACGAGGTGGAGACACGCCTTTCTTCTCCGAGCCGGAGCACATGGCAATGGCGGCGAATGCAGTTGGTAGTAAAGGCTTTAGGAATGGGAATGAAAGGGAATCTACTCTATTTGAATTCGGTGCAATGGAGTATTAATTAATGGAAGACAAAGCCTTAACCTAATACACAGAATAAGGAAATAACTACCAACAAGGAGGAAATCTATGATTGGCTAACGTGATGGTATATGACCTAACTAAGGGACGCCCTTTGACCTTTATATACAACAACTGGAGGAAGGAGGGTGATATTTTACAATTTATTACACAATAAATAAATAAAATTCTCATATCCACAACAATATATATATATATATATATATATATATATATATATATATATATATATATATATATATATATAATATATATATATATATATATATATATAAATATATATATATATATATATATATATATATATATATATTGTATTGGACCATGCACCTGGTCACGGTACTGTCACACAGTGGCCTTCTCAGTTCCTGAGTTAGTACCACAACACAACACAACATATATAATATACCGAAACATCTGGTCAATCTTTCCACATATCCAACAGACAAGCGTAAAAGCAACAGCAACAGAATATGGCGAGTGCTTATGGTTTCATGGTGACATGGTAAATCTGTGAACAACTTGACCGATGACGACGTGGCCATGTTTATACGAGTAATATAGACTAGCAGGAGGACCCGGCGTTGCCCAACGGCAATTTGTTTTCTTTTGTTCCTATTTTTTTGTGGGTACCTAATACACATCCCTACACCTACTAAGCAAAATTTATATGTAATATTGTAAGGAATACACAGAAACAAACAAACACACACACACACACACACACACACACACAGACACGCACACACACACACACACACACAAATCGGGGATAATTTAATTAATAACGCATTTCACATAGCTATAAAGGCTCAGGCCCTATAAAGCAATTTTTAAAAAAAAGAACCAAAAAATCGAACTTTTTCTTCAATTTTTGTTTTGTTTTGTTTTTAACCTATAACACTCTGCAACATTCACTGATGAAACTCTGAAAGTTTGATGAAGATCTGTTCAGCCATCTCTGAGAAAAATGGCGACACACAGACACACAGACAAACGGCTCTCTTAAAATAAAGAAAAGACTTCTCTTTTTTTTGATGTTTTCTCATCGACATCATGCTTTTTGCCACGTTCACTCAATGAATTGCATTATCGTTGCCTTGTTTGAAAAAGACATCACTGGTGGAGGTGTCTGTCTCACACTAAATACGTGAGAGTTATAACAGCTGTAAACTCTACTACATCCCTTTATTCACACATCAGGAAGGTAACCAAGCCTTTAAAAGGTCCACCACTCAGCTGGAACACCAAGAAATTCCAAAGTCAGCAAGACAGATGCAAAACCTGGATCAGAATACACCTTCAACAGTGTTTCACATTGGGTTAAAAATAAGTGGGAATTGGGAAAAGCAAATTAATTCCTGAAGGTAGCACCACAGTTAGGCCAATCAGAAAACAACCACCAGAGGTGTACTGGAGAATGTCAGGATGGCTCAGGGATCATCAGGTAACCTATTAACCATGAGTGTTCTTGCTGTACAAGATGGCCATTGAATTCCCCAAACTCTTCGTTGCATACTTGTTTTAAAAGAATCATCATTGATTAGCAAATTTGAATGAAACGGCGGCGATAAAATATAATTTCCCTGAAGGTATCGAATAAACATGTAAAGTAAGGTAAGTCAAGATGCTCCTGGCAAGAAAAGTGGGGCACATGCCTCACCCTCCCTCCTTGGACATTTTGTTTCTGTATACCGAAGGTTTAAAACTTCCCACAACACCACCACCCAAACAACCCTTTCATATATAAAAGAGATTGAAGAAGGTTATACATGGGGTTCAGCGAGCATCATTTCCCACCTTATAAGTATACTACTCTTACCCCATGATACAGAACTATGTGATGCGTTAAATAACAGGCACCACTCTTAAATTGCACTCACAGGTTACAAAACAGATGAAGTATGAGTGAATTAAATAAACTAGTGAGGTACCCGTGCTACGCACGGGTGGGAGGCCATAAGCAAACAGACAATGCAGAAACGGCGAATGCTAAAGCATGAAACCAATAAATTCCACATTCCTGTAGCACCTTCAGTCGCACATCAGACATGGACAGCAAGTTCGTGAAGGACTTCCATGAAAAACGTACCCGTTCGCAAACAAACGGGTACGTTTGTTCCATACCCAGTCAATGACGAATCTGCATATTGCGATCCGCGAATTTACGTTTAGAAAGTAGAAACCGTCACAGCATTTTGTCATTCACTTGAACTCGATATCTCTTTTTTTCATTCCAAACAGCATAACTCCATTCACAAATACACATTCATATAATAAACTTTTAACAACATTCGTGACATAAACAAATATTTAAATCCTGATGTGAAGTTCCGTACGGGTGGGTGAATACAATTACGAATTCAAAATCGTACTTGTATTCACTCAATTCCAATCATTCATTGATATTTTAACAAAGCGATTAACACGATTAACGTTTAACGATTTAACGTTACGATTGAATGACGGTTGT
Organism: Myxine glutinosa; assembly: GCF_964187855.1. Classification (NCBI taxonomy): domain Eukaryota; kingdom Metazoa; phylum Chordata; class Myxini; order Myxiniformes; family Myxinidae; genus Myxine; species Myxine glutinosa. Next base: position 32,441,621 of record NC_136269.1, on the reverse strand, counting down.
ATTGGGATATTATCAAATCCTCGCATTGCGTAATCTGTCCACTTCCGCATTCGCGGCAGGTTCATAATTGTCATCAAAATCTAAACAGTATTTGTAGAATTTCAATAAAAGCCACATCACTGTTCATATCGGTAAATATTATTCCATCGTGTTTGGAAACACTGGAAAATTGGAAAATTGGGGAAAAAAATTTGGAAAAACAATATAGCCTATTTTACTCCAAGGGGTCCCAGGAATACCCACCCAAAATATCGTTGCGATCAGTTCAGCAGTTTTGGCGGTACCTTCGAACGGGGAGGGAGGAGGGGGAGGAGGCTGTTTCACAGCACCACTTGGTTGTCTGCGACATAAGGGTGAAAGGTGCGAGGAGAGCTCGGCGGGTGAAGTACCAACCGAGAATGAAGGTGTGGAGGTTGAAAGAGGTGACAGTAAGGGAGGCATTAAAAGAGAGGCTGAGTAGGGTCGAGGATGATGTGGTTGAGCTTGAAAGTGGTTGGATGTCAATGAAAGCTAGTCTGTTGGGAGCCGTTGGTGAGGTATGTGGATGGACAAAAGGACCACCGAGGCACTCGGAAACATGGTGGTGGGATGTTGAGGTTGGAAAGAGGGTTGACGAGAAGAGGAAGAAGTTCAAAGAGTGGCAGAAGGCGAAGGGTACGGGAGCAGAAACAGCAGAGCATGAAAGTTATAAGGCAGCCAGGAAGGCTGCAAAGAAAGAGGTAGCAAAGGCGCAGGAGGCATGTAGGAAAATGTTCGGAGAACGCTTGGATTCGGAAGAGGGTCAGAAAGCAGTATTCAGGATTGCAAAGCAGATAGCGAAAGAGAGGTGTGATGTGATGGGGGTGAGTTGCTTGAAGGATGAAGTGGGACAAATCGTTGTCGACCCAGATGGAATTAAAGGAAGATGGAAAAGATATATGGAAATGCTGTTGAATACAGAGAATGAATGGGATGGCAACATAGAGAGTAACCCAGTTTTAGGACCGGCAGAGAAGATAACTGAGAAGGAAGTTGAGGAAGCGATAAAAGCAATGAAGAGTGGAAAAGCGGGAGGGCCGACGGGAGTTGTGGGAGATATGTTGAAGGCAGCAGGAAGTTGGGGTGTGAAGAGAATGACAGAGATCTGTAATCTGGTGGTGAAAGAAGGCCGCATTCCAGTGGATTGGGAACTGAGTACCCTCGTCCCTCTATACAAGGGGAAAGGTGACCCTCTGGAGTGTGGCTCGCACCGAGCGATAAAGTTATTGGAGCATGGAATGAAGGTATTGGAAAGGGTGTTGGAGAGGAGGATAAGGAAGAAAGTGAAGATCGACGAAATGCAGTTTGGATTGATGCCAGGAAGAGGAACGACAGATGCGCTTTTCATTGTGAGGCAGTTGCAGGAGAAGTACATGGATAAGAGGAAGAAGTTGTTTTTTGGGTTTGTTGATCTGGAGAAAGCATTCGATAGGGTTCCACGCAAAGTATTGACATGGGCATTGAGGAAGTTAGGAGTGGAGGAATGGTTGATCAGAGTAGTGATGGCAATGTACAAAAGAGCACGCACAGCTGTAAGGACGAAGGATGGGAACAGTGGTGAGTTTGAGGTGAAGGTGGGAGTGCATCAGGGGTCGGTACTAAGTCCACTACTATTTGTAGCTGTGATGGAGGTGCTGGCTCAGACCGTAAAGGAGGGTTTACCGTGGGAGTTGTTGTATGCAGATGATCTGGTGTTGATTGCGGAAAGTATGGATGGACTGAAGGAAAAGATGAACAAGTGGAAGGAATGTATGGAGACAAAAGGTCTGAATGTGAATATCGGAAAGACAAAGGTGATGGCAAGTGGTAAAGCATGTGGTGAGGTGGAAAGAACTGGGAAGTGGCCGTGTGCTGTGTGCAGGAAGGGTGTCGGAGTGAACTCCATTCAATGTACAATGTGTGCTGAGTGGGTTCATCAAAAATGTAGTGGTCTGAGAGAGTCATTAACCAGTGTGGCAGCTACATTCAAATGTAAGGTGTGCACAGAGGGAGCTGCAGATGGAGGAAATGTTGAGTTGGATCTTGGAGACGGCGTGAAGCTGGAAGGTGTGAAAACATTTTGCTACCTCGGAGACATGCTGAATGGAGAAGGTGGATCAGACTCGGCAACGGTTGCTCGAGTGAGATGTGCATGGAAGAAGTTTCAGGAACTGAGTGGCGTGCTGATGAGGAGGAGAGTGTCGCTGAAGCTGAAGGGAAAGGTGTATGCTGCATGTGTGAGAAGTGTTATGATTTATGGGAGCGAGACATGGGTAATGAACGTAGAGCAGCAACGAAGGCTGGAAAGGGTGGAAATGCGAATGGTTCGATGGATGTGCGGAGTATCGTTGAGAGAGAGAGGAAGACAAATGATGAATTGCGAAAGATGATGGGAATATTGCCTGTGATTGATGCTGTGAAGAGGAACAGGTTGAGATGGTTTGGTGATGTATTGAGGAAGGATGAAAGTGACTGGTTGAGAAGAGTGATGGAAGTTAATGTAGAAGGAAGTAGAGGACGGGGAAGACCGAGAAAGACTTGGCTAAAGATGGTGAAAGAAGAAATGCGGGCAAGGGGGTTAACAAGGAGAGATGCAGAAAATAGGGCAAAATGGAGAAGATTGTCATGGGGACCGCAAGGCTAACCCCCGCTCTAGCAGGGAACATGGCCTTAAAATGCATGTTGTTGTTGTTGTTGTCTTCGAACGGACAGATGGACATTTGGTCAATTATAGTAAGATGAACCAATGGTTCATTTATTTAATTAGTAGGAACATCCTGATAAATTTCCAAATTTGTTGCAGCAGGAGCCTATGTTACACACACACACACACACACACACACACACACACACACACACACACACACACACACACACACACACACACACACACACACACACACACACACACACATGTTATATATATATATATATATATATATATATATATATATATATATATACACATATATATACACATATATATACACATATATATACACATATATATACACATATATATATCCACATATATATACACATATATATACACATATATATATACACATATATATATATATATATATATATATATATATATATATATATATATATATATATATATATATATATATATATATATATATATATATATATATATATACATACATGCATTGAATTACATTGCTATTTTGCCACAATACTTCAAAGTCCTAAGGCTGCCATGAGTCAACCATTCCGTGATAATGAGGTGGGGTTAAGGGAACATCTGGGTTGGGGGTGAGGGGTGTAAACTGCGAAAAAGAAAATCGTATGGTTAGAATTGGAAGGTATGGTTAGAGGTTTCGGGTGAAAGTAAGATGAAAGGGAATGATGATTGGGAGACGGATTTTAAAAATAACTAGAAAGCATCTGAAAATGTAAAGCCTGTTCGCGCATCCGTTTGTATTCAGACGTCTTCTTCTTCTTCCGCATACTCAAATTAATGAAAACAGTTTTTAAAAAAATACAAAAGGAAAATTGATGATTTTATGCAACCTTGACCTTTGACCTTTTGATTTAAAAAAACAAAACAATCAGCTTCTAGCTTTTGATTGGTGAACCAATTCAGTGACGCAACATGCAAATTCTTAAAATTTCAGCTCAATTGGACGAAAATTCATGATTTTATGTGACGCTGACCTTTGACCTTTTAACAAAACTATTAATTTGCCTTCTCCGTATTGTCATAATAAAGCTTTGTTGAAAATTTGATGGCAATAGCTCAAATGCTAAAAAAAAAAAGTTACGGCTCAGACAGACACACACAGACAGATACACAGACAGACAAACAAACAGACAGTACACACAGAAGTGATTACAAAACCCCTTCTCCTGCTGCGCAGGGGATGAGCTAATACGTAACCTGCAGTTTACATCATATATGTCTTTGTGATCCGAGCTGTACCATCACAACCTTTACAGAGCATCAGAGCTGCCTAAGCAGTTTCATTGGCACGGCTTATCATGGGTGGTTTGCCATTGCCTTTCCAGCAATCAGTAAGGGCAGGAATTTGTAATTTGTCACGGGTGCCATTGATAGCTCGCCTACTCTTCGCGAAGGGCACCTTGTGATCTTTTACGCTCACCAACTGGTGCCCGCAGATGGGACGCCAAGGGACGACACGCATCTTCATGAAACACTCTACTTCTGAAACACCGGGATGACAGTTTATAGATGGGTCGGGATTCAAACCCAGATTAGACAGCTTCGAGGCAAGTCCGGGTACCTCTGGGCCATCGTGCCACCCTTACGTCACATGTAAATCGCCCTAGACACAATTAAAGCCTCAAACAACATCAAAACAGAAGGTGTTGGCATGTTAATATTCCCATATGAACTCCCGGGTCATGATGTAGGTGAACCCAGGGTCAAATCCCATATTATATACCCTATGTTTTTGTCAATCGTCTACGATCGTCTTTACAATTCATGTAAAATCACACTGATGTCTATAAAATGTTAGATAGATGTTAATTAGATTTTAAAATTAGATATATGTTAAAAGGGAAAACTAAGACTAACCAAGGCCTCAGAGTACCATCAAGGTAGGATTGCACCTGGTTCAAACATCATGGCATTTCTCATCACAACATCACAATCCTATGCATTCATTACCACAATACACCAATGCCTATCGATGACGTCATACTGTAACATTGCCCCCCCTTTCTGGGAAAAGGACAAAGTTGTGGAAACAGGCAGGTCATGGCTAAGTGTCCTGTCAGAGTAAGACTGACCTGTGGATGTGTAGCAACATCCATCACCAACAACCGAAACAACGTGTGCGGTTTTGCGGCACATAGTGACAGCATTGTGTGATGATGTGGTTAATTGCAAACAGGAATCAATAGCAGCTCTCTTGGGCCTAGGGTTAGGCGGTTACCATGCAGAGGCACACAAAACCAAAATTACCACAATCTTGTCCCGGAGGATGGAAGCGTCATCACTTAAGTGATATATCCAGTAGACATCTCGCAAGCCTGTCATAGTGACCAGCGAACTGCCTAACGTGCAGGCTTCTTAATTCCCCGTTCAGTCGGACATACTGTCAGGACAACGCAAGGCGCGCTTCCATTAGGATGAGAATGGAAGAAGAACCTTCGGTTCCCAAATAGGTGACACAGCATGAAATAGGTGCATGATCACACGTGACCTACCAAGGTCAAAACGGAAAATGCTCCATCACCTTGAATGTCATTGAAAAATGAATCGGTGTTCCCTTACATCATTGATTTCCACGTAAAGGAGCAGTGAACGTATAAATAATCAGGTGGCACAGCAACCGCTCACACGGACTATGGGTCTTGGACACCTGTTTTAGGTTTTGTAATCAAACTTAGCAACACTCATCATCACATATCAACTAGTCATCTTTCTGATCCTCCAGACATGACGAGCACAGTGGGTCCACAACTGCATGCGGTTACCGGTAATCTTCATTCCTGCTAAAGACCCATACCATGCCAAGCGGAGGTCTGTGCCACACCGACGAGCAAGTGCATGAACTTTGGACAGAGTTCATGCTGGACAAAGGCAACCCAGAAAAGATGATGTAAAGCACAATAAAAAAATAAACCACATAAACAGCACAATAACTGCTAATAAATACCATGTGGTGCTTTTTTGTCATTTGTGTCGGATCAACTCTTTACCTGTCTCCCACCTTGAGCGTCTATGTTGACCGTGCAGGTGTGTGCAAATCATATCAGTTTGTGCATCACAGTTGAAATTCGCATCTCACTTTGAATTCAAGCATTCCCTCTCCATTTTGTACGCAAATGCGTTGGTGCAGGGCTCTCCAGGCTGAGATGTGCACCAGGGCATTCATTCATTCATTCAATCATTCATTTGTGTACTAGAGCATCGGTTCTTCCAAAGCTGTTTCTTGGCATCAGGTCATTCATTCATTCATTCAATCATTAATTTGTGTACTCGAGCATCGGTTCTTCCAAAGCTGTTTCTTGGCTAGGGTTACAATCCTGGACCGCTTGTGACAGGCCACTCAGACAGGTCATTCAACCAAACATTGCACCTCCATTCCTGGCTATCGTCACAAACGGCACAAAAAGCATTCGACACAGGTGGGTCACCAAAGCAGCGTTCATCGAACGTGAACGTGTTGTTGAACTCCGATGCACCGCGTGCACATTTAGCGGATTCGTGAGATCCGCTGCGACGTGGGAGCAACACAGGCGGAACATCTCATAGTTGTACACATATTCGACACAGCCTCGTCTTTACTGGGTGCCGGCCAGAAAGGAATACCGAAGAACAGAGCAAATGGAATGCTTTCAGTATGACCGTCTGTCTGGCTGTCTTTGCTTACGACGTTTCAACAAGAAAGTACTCACTCGGTCCTTCAAATCACTGCCAACTCATTTGCGCTTGCAATTCCTTGCAGAGTAAACATCCTCACAAGTGAATGCAATTAGAGGCACGAGAAGCCTTTTTGTGCATAATCAGAAAAAAAGCAAAGAGCTCTTGGCTTACATGTCCGGCCTGACAAAGAAGAAAAACAAACAAACGAGGCAACGAAAGCATCTTGGCGAGCAATGGCAACCCTTTATGCTGTCTCACAGGCCATGACAGTAATGTGATTAGAAAGCTGTGTTGGTCTCCTTGCTGTACCCAGATCGCCCAACACAGGTTTTGACTATAGATAACTTCAGGGAAACCCTATTCATGTCTATGGTCATACCTGAAAGACCGAGGAAGGCTTAAGAGCACAGGCAACAAGCTAAGATCTTACGCACCAAGAGCTCATGGTTCCAACTCCACCTTGAACATGCTTTCAAATCCACTTTCAACTTCAGGGATTTATCACTCATTTCCTATGACACCGTATCTCATTCACACCTCCAACTCATCCTCACTTCCTAACAGTTCCCTTATGTCACTGCTAATTCCTGCAAATGCAATCTCTTGTTCACTTTGTTTTGCGTCACCGAAGTCCAGGACCTATTCGGTGGAAAGCATGTTCTGCGACAAGGATGGGCCTTACAATCATGCAAACAACCAATTGACCATCAAGCCAATCAATCACTGAACCCTGCAAACAACTCACCAAACAACCAACTGAGCCATGCCCGCTGGTGGACCTAGTCCCGCGCCGCATGCTACCCACCGGCCGCGCCGTGCTCGCGCTTGTGACAAGCCTCTCGTGCCGCTCCAAGCAATGCTTCATGGTCGTCAGCAGGAACCTGCACGCCGATATCCACAGGTGGTGCAGGAACCTCAGGCTCACAGCGGGGCGATGGTGGAGATCCTTCAAAAGCCTTGCTGGTGCAGATTCCACCATTACAACCTTTGCGCTTGTGCTGGATGAAGAGCAGGATGTCGGCAAGTGGGAAGGTCAGCTGACATTGTCCACACGTCAACAGGTCGTGGTCAGCAGAAACACCCGTTTCTGGAAGTGCTACCTCGCTTCTTCCAGCCTCTTCCTCCTCTTCATCATCCTCATCCTCATCTTCACCAAGCAGGGCTTCCACCCTCTCGGGTTCAGCTGTGGGAACACATCACACAAAATGGTGGACTTGTGTCAGTTACTTGTAGTTTTGAGGATGCTTCGACCATTTTATCAAAGCCTGGCAGAGGTTTATGGGTATTTAGAAAACCTAGCTTGTGGTAATTCAAGAAAATGCCATTATTTATTTCTATCTCGTCGTTAGGTGACGAGAGAAGCCCATGCTGTTAATATACTCAAAGAAGTTCCGCGAGCTCAGTTTTCCACCTTTAACTGAGATCAGCTTCCATTCAGCATTCCAAATCCTAGATTCTGTGTCATCCTGAATCTGAAAGGAGCCAAATGAAGTGGTTTTGTCGAAACAAGATTCCATTTTCAGCGACTCAAGACGTCAATGTCCCAATTATATCTTTAGGGTCCAAAATTAACTTCTCAAACCAAAATGGATTTGTGTCTCTAAGACCTTACAGGAAAACGTTAAGAGGCCTTCTTTTCTGAAATGGAACACCACCCGAGAAACGTTTGACATGCTTCAGTTAATAATAAAATAATAGCATGGGCCTTACCAAAGGCTGACAATGTGCAAAAGGAAGGGGCAACCGCATGCGCACACCACAAACCTGAGCAGCATTATTGCTGCGGTGTCCCCTGTAGGCTTTTCGAATGCAAGCTCCGCTATGTTTTATTCTTTTCTCATTCTCAGCACTGATTCATGGCCCACCTGAGTGTCTTCGCAACCAAATTCCCAGGAGAACAATATGATGCATCGTACAAGATCATCAAAACATCCTATTGCCTCGTACATGACCCATGGTGTCAAATGCGTCACGATTTGGATTTGTGAAAATAAAGAGTTTGCCAACTCATCTTCAAGAAATGTGACACTCTTTATACTTCACATATTATTTGTCAATAAAATTCCTTCGCTCCCTTTCTCTACCAATTTCTTCCATACCCCTGCAGGTTTTGCGCCTTTCGAAGAGCATCATTAAAAAAAACTATTCGTTTGCACATTCATCGATTCAAATTGATGAAAGTTTGCCTTTTGGGAGGCAATTCACTTGTATATACAAAAAGGATCATAGTATTGCCATAATATTTCAAAAGTTATTCATTTGTCACAAAATCCTGAAGTTGAACGATCAGTTTGGAGGTTCCGGTAACCCTTCGTGAGACTCGGCTTCACCGCTCACCTCCAGAACCAGGTTCACCGCTCACCTCCAGTGGAAGGAACCTTCTCGCCGAATCAATACACAATCCCACTCTTCCCTCCGGGGATTCAACTTGGCAGTGCACCACTATTTCAGGTCATCCTCCATGCATACCCATAATCTTTGCTACCCCCGTAAATCCCCCCCCCCCTACTTTCGCCATGAAGGTAATTGCATGCTGCTATGTTTCCTTCTCCGTTCTCTCCCCTCCTCCTGTGCTGCTCATTCCTTTGCCTGTTGCATCCACATTCTGCCCCACATTCACTGGGTGACCTTCGTTCGACCTTATACCACCTCGTTCTTCTTTGAGCCCAGAATTTGTTGGTTTAAAAAGAAAGTTAAGAATGGATTGCGCGGTGACCGATTTTGAGCGTAACATTTGCTTCAATCCGTAATCCATATGCACAATAATTGGACTCACACTGCACAATAATTGGACAAAACATCCCGTTGAGTGTTTGCTTATTTGCAGGAGTTGTTTGTCTTGAACGACATTTTCATAAACAAAAATATCTGCAATTTTGTCACTCTTCATTAACATCCTGTAAATAAGCTACAACTCGATTTTGAACTGTTTTACAACTTTGTAGTTCAGGGCAATGAAGGAGGTTTGTTTGCAAGTTCATTTGGAAGTTCAAGTCGGTGTAAATCCGGATTCTAATCAGGTGTGTCGCGCAGTTTACTTTCGCCCTAGGATAGTTTTGAAAGCAAGGAACAATCGCTCTCCATAATCCGAAAATGAATCTTAGCAAGGTGAGAACATGGTGGGTATATACCACACGTTGTACAAGGAACACCTCTTGAGGTTTTGCACACCTTATGTTCTACAGAAGACAGATGACATCGTCTGACAAACTTTTAAGACGCCCTCTCTGTTTCCTGAGCCCTCAGGTAGATAAAATCCACCCACTCTACCTTTATACGTTGGCCAGAATTTACCCATCGGCCGAAGACAGGACAAGTCGTGTTGGAATAGAACACACGTGCGATTTTCCCACATGACACAAAACATGTGACATGACATGTCAGAATTCTGTAAGTGGTGTACAGTACAATGTCAAGCTATGTCCCACATGACACAAAACATGTTTCGTTGATTTAACTGAGGTATAAGGTGAGCAGACACTGCCTACCATACCATATGTAGAACATGAACATGAACATGCCTTGCTTTCCTCCAGAGATTGATCGCAGGCTGATGAAAGAGCTTGTACATATATACTGCATGTGGGACTAAGACGAAGGAGTAAATGAGGAAAGTAACATAGTACCTGGGCTTTCAACATGGGATCCTGTTTCATGGGATATGTGCTGAGATTGGGAGCACGAAATAGGCCAACCTAAAACATGTCTATTGGCATTGTGTACAATTTCTGTTCTATACAATACAACATGCATATGTCGGCAGACTTTATAAAGACATGTTTCGACGCCATATAACTTATTGTACATGACATGTATAATGGGTTTCAATGCCACACGACTTGTACATAACATGTATAATGTGTTTCCATGCCACATGACTTGTTGTACATGACATGTGATTTGTTGCAATGCCATGTGACTTGTTGCAAATGACATATATGATGTGTTTCGATGCCACACAACTTGTTGTACATTACATGTGATTGGTTTCAATGCCATGTTACTTGTTGCAAATGGCATGCATGATGTGTTTCAATGCCACACAACTTGTATGTGACATGCATGATGTGTTTCGATGCCACACAACTTGTTGTACATTACATGTGATTGGTTTCAATGCCACGTTACTTGCTGCAAATGACATGCATGATGTGTTTCAATGCCACACAACTTGTATGTGACAAGTATGATGTGTTTCCTTGCCACACGACTTGTTGTACATTACATGTGATTTGTTTCAATGCCACATGACTTGTTGCAAATGGCATGCATGATGTGTTTCAATGCCACACAACTTGTATGTGACATGCATGATGTGTTTCGATGCCACACAACTTGTTGTACATTACATGTGATTGGTTTCAATGGCACGTTACTTGTTGCAAATGACATGCATGATGTGTTTCAATGCCACACAACTTGTATGTGACATGCATGATGTGTTTTCTTGCCATACGACTTGTTGTACATTACATGCGATTTGTTTCAATGCCACATGACTTGTTGTTAAAGGACATGTATGATGTGTTTCGATGCCACACAACTTGTTATACATGACATGTATGATGTGTTTCGATGCCACACGACTTGTTGTACGTGACATGTATGATGTGTTTTGATGGCACGTGACTTGTTCCACATGACATGCATGATGTGTTTCGACATCATGTGAGTTATTGCACATGACATTATGATGTTTCGAAGCCACGTGACTTGTTTAATTTGACATATATGATGGGATTCGATACCATGAAGACATGTTGCACATAACATGTATGATGTGTTTCGATACCACGTGACTTGTTTCATAAAACATGAATGATGTGTGTCAATGCCACACGACTTGTACATGACATGTGATGTGTTTTGATGGCACGTGACATTGAAAATGATATATGTGTATGATGTGTTTCGATGCCACACGACTTGTTGTACATGACATGTATGATGGGTTTTGTGTCGCGTCACTTGTTTCATATGACATGCGGCAAATATTTGCCAACTTTGTCTCAAATGACATTTTAAAATGTTTGAATTACGTACTGTACAGTACTTTTGGTGAATGGTACACCAACTCTGAAATACAACACAACGGATATACACACGATAGTGTCTTAATCACCGAGCACCCCCTCCCCTTCAGACTAGAGTATAATCCCCTGCCCCCCAGCACCCCCTCCCTTTCAGAATTGAGCATAACCCCCAGCAACCCCCCTTCTCAGACTCGAGCATAACCCCCTGGCCCCCAGTACCCCCCTCCAGACTAGAGTATAACCCCCTGACCCCCAGCAACCCCTCCCCTTCAGGCTCGAGTATAACCCCTAGTACCCCCTCCCTTTCAGAATTGAGCATAACCCCCTGGCCCCCAGTACCCCCCGCCCCCCTCCAGACTCGAGTATAACCCCCTGACCCCCAGCAACTCCTCCCCTTCAGGCTCGAGTATAACCCCCTGACCCCCAGCAACCCCTCCCCTTCAGACGAGTATAACCTCCAGCACCCACTCGAGTATAACCCCAAAACCAGCCCTGGTAAATCACAATAGTCCTCATACAGTTCTTCACGTATATAATAATAGAGTTAAGAAAGAAAAAGGATGAACTGTCAACTGTGATGAACCCAAAAAAGCACAGACCATATAAAAACCTAGAAAGAGCACAAATAACAACAACAACAACAACAACAACGTAATAATGAAAACACCCCGGAATGAAAGATTATAAAAGGAACATAAACATCTTGTAAAGAGCGACTGGTGTGTGTGTGTGTGTGTGTGTGTGTGTGTGTGTGTGTGTGTGTGTGTGTGTGTGTGTGTGTGTGTGTGTGTGCGCGCACACCTTGTGTGTGAAACCATCATGGCAGGCATCCAGTAATCGCAGCAACATTACCCTAATGAACACGCAAAAGGCTAGAGAGGCATTTCTCTTTCATTTCAACGTTTATTTCTAATTGTTAGCGCTTTCTACACTTACGTGGCCTACATTCATCGACTATTACCTGGGCCCTACAGGGAACCAATTCGAAAATTTCAATTTCCAACCTTTATTATTTGATAAAAATTACCGAACAGGGAAAATGAACCGATAAACTTGTTCAAGTACTGGCTACAGGCGAACGATGCCACTTACAAACGAACATGGCTTCATCATACAGGTGGAATAAGCCAAAGGTGCACGTCGATAAGAAAACATGAACTGATGGAAATATAATATGAAAGAAGCACTTCATTTGGTTCAATTTCTGGTGAATTAATAGGTGGTCAACTCCTGAGAGCAAATTGTAACCTCACTCGGTTTTAATCCCATATATGTCTGAGTTAATTTACCTGTTATGTCATTACGTCCTTGTATTGAAGGTAACGCGTGTACAATAATCCATACTGCGAGAGCCACAGTTACTGTGGAGGTCGATAACGAATATAATGGATGCCCTGCATTGGGACCTAGTGCTGAAAGCTTCCTCGATGGGGTCCTGGCACGTGGTCTTGCCTCCTGAGTCGCAAACCATGCAGGTGGACAATGAGGGTGAAACAGGTGTTGGATACGTGGCCATATGGGTAGATGGAAACTTCTAATCCTGCAATTTGTGGAATATTTTACAATTAATTAATTGATGTGTATATATTAAAGGAGCAAGGACTCTAAACTGACTATCCTAGGTTCCAATCCCGACCCAGCTTAGAAACCGCCATCGCTCTGTTTTGCAAGCATGGCGAGTCATCAATGCGTCTGCTGTCCCTCGGATGGACGTGAAACAGGCATTCCGTCTACCATCATTCGTTTTGTGATTGTCAAATGTCCCACGTTGTCCTTCGTGAAGAGTAGGCGACCTATCGCCGGCACTCTGAACAAATTACAGATTCCTGCGCCACCCTTGGTCAAACGTCAGGCCTGGCCAACCGCTTCGTGAAAGACCGTGGGAATCATCATGTCTGTTGAAGAAGAAGAAGACATATATATATATATATATATATATATATATATATATATATATATATATTAATTTTCAAGTAAGAGTATGGGAAATTTAGGGACTGACAGGGAACCTGTCACACATGTTGAACTTCTCAGCTTACAGAATACCTGTGCAATGAAGGGGAAGGGGGAGGGGGGGTCACCTTGCACATCCCCGTGATTGGATGCACAACATATGGAGACGCACGTGTTGTTCCTGGCAGTGTTCCTTCATGGAAGCCAGGTCATTGCGGTGTCGTCTCACGATTGGGGGATCGGTGTAACTCGGTGAGCGGACCTGCCTACCTGCACGTGAGCTTGTTTGCGTTGCGATCGAGTCCACGATACATGTGCGCCATGGCAGGTGAACATGAGCAACATAGTGTCCTACAGAAGTGTAAGTGTCCAAGATAAACCAGTCGAAGTACCAGATAGGAAACTTGGAGTGTCTTCATTTGATACAAGGTTCGAACTACCTGCATGGTTGAACAACACCTTCAGATTTAAAATCCAACATCATGTGAACGGTTTTATAAATGGTACGCTTGCATGAGCCATATATCATATATATATATATATATATATATATATATATATATATATATATATATATATATATATATATTCTATGTAGCAAAGCGAGCTTGAGAAAAAGAGGAATTCTCCAATAGTGAACATTACATCAATTAAAATGAAATATATCTCAGCAAAGGTGAAAGGAAATAAAGAGCATTTCGCGACATTTATCAAAATCGCAATTTTTACAACAAAAAAAAAATGAACTAAACGACAGAATGAAATCCCAAGCTGATCTGCCATGACGATCGACAACAAATCAATTAACCAGGAACGTGCACGTTCGTGCGGCAAAGCATTTCCCGGCTACTCCGTGCACACGTGAACATTTCAGGTTAAGTTGGAAGTCGCATGAAACACTTCGACATGATGTCGTGCATATTATCAGGAAGTTCATAGACCACGATTATTCCATTAGCACTGGCAGAGGTCAAAATAATAATCCTTGGGGAGTAATGGGGGAGGTAGGGTGGGGGGGGGGGGGGCTAGGATGACTTGTACGTATTTCCAGGGTGTACATGTAGGTACGTCAGGTATTTTTTGTTGTTATCAGTTGAAGGTTGATAAAGGTATGCTCACCGCCATGGGAAGCAAAGCAAAGCTGACGTTTCGAACATTCGCCCTTCCTTCGGAGCATCGAGGAAGGGGTAACAGCCAAAACGTCAGCTTTGTCTCCTTTCCCAAGGCAGTTTGCAAACCTTTGTCAAGCTCCAGTTGATCAAAAACAGACCGTTCGAATTGTCCACCGACGGTAACCGTCTCGTGTTCTTCGGTTCCCGAGATTATCACCAACAATCACACGCAACAAATCGCACGCAACACATCGCATGCAACAAAGTGCACGCAACAAAGCGCACGCAAACAAATTACACGCAGCATATCGCACACAACAAATTGCATGCAACAAAGCACACACAACAAAGCGCGCGCAAACAAATCACACGCAACAAATCGCATGCAACAAATCGCACATAACAAAGCTCACACAAAAAAGCGCGCACAAACAAATCACACGCAACAAATCGCACGTAGCATATCGCACACAACAAATTGCATGCAACAAAGCGCACACAACAAAGCGCGCGCAAACAAATCACACGCAACAAATCACACGCAACAAATCGCATGCAACAAATCGCACATAACAAAGCGCACACAACAAAGCGCGCGCAAACAAATCACACGCAACAAATCACACGCAACAAATCGCATGCAACAAATCGCACATAACAAAGCTTACACAAAAAAGCGCGCACAAACAAATCACACGCAGCATATCGCACGCAACACATCGCATGCAACAAAGTGCACGCAACAACGCACACGCAAACAAATTACACGCAACAAATCGCACGTAGCATATCGCACACAACAAATTGCATGCAACAAAGCGCACACAACAAAGCGTGCGCAAACAAATCACACGCAACAAATCACACGCAACAAATCGCACGCAACAAATCGCACGAAACAAATCGCACGCAACAAAGCGCACACAACAAAGCGCGCACAAACAAATCACACGTAACATATCGTACGCAACAAATCGCACGCAGCAAATCGCATGCATCCTCAGTGCCGAGAACCAAATTCAATCGCGTTTATGCGAAGCTGCCGGTTATTGCGCTCATGTCGCCGTGCATATTGGGCTAAAGATAAAGAGCGATGAGAAGTTGCATCAGGCCCGGATTACTGTAAGTGTAAAGATGGCTTTGTGCCGCCACTCCCCTTGAGTCAGCAAGAAATCGCAATTACGAGGAAGGCGGCACGGACACCATTTCTGATTCATTTCGCACAATTGTGTCCTTCAGGTTTATTTTGTATCGAAAGTACGCTCGGTAATTGCATTTCATTAGGTGCATTTGAAGCCATTCACCGCCAATGAACGCGTTGCCCTGAAAGTGCCGCGTACACGGAAAGGAAGGCGAACCCCCCCCCCCCCCCCCTCCAGTGCACGGCGGGGGCACTTGTACGCACACGCACGACGAGCGTCTCGAGCGCCGTGCACACGTGTCCGTCGCCGTACATATTTCACACTTGATTACGCGAACACGCGTCTAATCACGTTTGGGATGGGGGAGTTGGGGGAGGCGGTGAGTAAACATACATATATATATATATATATATATAAATTTGCTGAATCTGATGCACCTTGACCTTTCAACGAGAGTTCACCGATGACGTATCAATCAATGATCCGTGTTAAGGATCCATGCCGCACGCAGGAGTGTTCAAGAAACGGGAGCAGTGGATGGGATTGAGCGGGAGGTGGAGAGGGGGGGGGGGCGTCGCCCCGCGTCGTTTATTGCGCTTCACACGAGTGTAACATGGAGACGGACGAATCAATCAGACGGTAAAAGCACGAGCTTGAAGAGGAGAAACAACCGGTGCGGGTCGAGGAGACTCATCGAGCATGAAGCGAAAACTCACACACACACACACACACACACACACACACACACACACACACACACACACACACACACACACACACACACACACACACACACACACACACACTCACACACATATATATATATAAGTAAATAAATAAAGCGCTCCTAATGATCCCATCGGTGGGTTCACGTCGCGAGCTATGCACGACGGGCGACATCTCTCCCCCCGTACGCTTTACAAGCTGTGCAGCCCGTGCTTTGAAAATGCCAACGAACCGTGCACCTCCGAGGAGCCTTGCAGACGCACACTTATCCCGATCGGGCAGGTAAATCCTCATTGCCTTTGCGATTAACCTGGGGCGATTCCGATGCGCCTTGCAATAAATCGCACCTTTAAATCACCGCGGGTTCCTCGATACCTGCGCGTACTCCAAAAAGCGCAGACAAAACGAGCACACACCTGTCCCACTCCCCTCCCCCCTTTGATGCGGCGAGGAGCGTCGGTCGCGAAAAGCACGCGCACGTGAGCACAAAAAGTTCAGGATAACATGGATATGTGTCCATCGTTATCGATTGTTGGACATGGATATTGACAAAGCTGATCGATATACATCCCTCTATAGTAAAGCTCGCACTCTTCGCTGTGCGCATTCGATCTACAGTGCTGTGTTCGTGCGGTGCAGATATACAGGGAAAATCTTTACCTGCTTGGGGAATGCGGTCAGACGAGACGTGCACGTGCGGGTGGGGGATCAACCTCGAGAACACTTTAGGATTCCAAAAACGACTCTATATATGATGATGATTACACTATGGTAACCTACTGTATATATGGTACTGATTACACGATGGTAACCTACTGTATATATGGTACTGATTACACGATGGTAACCTACAGTATATATGGTACTGATTACTCTGTGGTAACCCACTCTCTATATGGTACTGATTACACAATGGTAACCTACTGTATATATGGTACTGATTACACCATGGTAACCTACTGTATATATGGTACCGATTACACAATGGTAACCTACTGTATATATGGTACTGATTACACCATGGTAACCTACTGTATATATGGTACTGATTACACAATGGTAACCTACTGTATATATGGTACTGATTACACTATGGTAACCTACAGTATATATGGTACTGATTACTCTGTGGTAACCCACTCTCTATATGGTACTGATTACACAATGGTAACCTACTGTATATATGGTACTGATTACACCATGGTAATCTACTGTATATATGGTACTGATTACTCTATGGTAACCTACTCTATATTTGGTTCTGATTACTCTATGGTAACCTACTCTATATATGGTACTGATTACTTGATGGTAACCTACTCTATATATATATAGACCATATATGTACCATAGTACCATATATGGTACTGATTACTCTATGGTAAGCTACTCTATATATGGTACTGATTACTCTATGGTAACCTGCTGTATATATGGTACTGATTACTCTATGGTAACTTACTCTATATATGGTACTGATTACTCGATGGTAACCGACTGTATATATGATACTGATTACACGATGGTACCCTACTTTGTATATGGTACTGATTACTCTGTGGTAACCTACTGTATATATGGTACTGATTACTCTATGGTAACCTATTCTACATATGGTACTGATTACTGTATGGTAACCTACTCTATATGTGGTACAGATTACTCTATGGTACCCTACTCTGTATATGGTACTGATTACACTATGGTAACCTACTCTATATATGGTACTGATTACTCTATGGTAACCTAGTCTACATATGGTACCGATTACTCCATGGTAACCTACTCTATAAACGGACCTCTCTGCTCAACTCCATCGGTTTCTCACTAATCACCTCCACCTGCCTGGTTGTCTCCACTTTGTCAACAGGTATGAAGCATACAGCATGAGTACACCTTTCCTGTCAATATACCTGATACGCGAGACGACACATGATACGCACGAACTCATCGCAAGGTACGATTGCATGGTAAAAATGTAATCCTTTCAGGAGCTCATGTCCGACGCCAATTGTCATCCGACAGATCGAGCATCGAGGGGACATCACTGCAATGCCGAGAACAATTTTCTCACGTATCCCGACGTGTCCGCTACGGTCGTCGTGCACCTGATGTTCTCCACAACTTGCAATGGCGACATGTGATGAGAGAAACACAAGATCTTAGGAAGTATTCCTGATGTGCGAGGATACATTCCCGTGTTCGGGAGTATCATCCAGTGTGTGCGCATGTGTGTGCGCGTGTGTGTGCGCGTGCGTGTATGCGCATGTGTGTCTCCACGAATGTGTGTCCATGTTTGTCTGTGTATGCATGTGTGTCTGCGTGTGTGTGTGTGTGTGTGTCTCTCCATGTGCGTGTGCTAGAATCTGATGACGTGTGACCTAATCTGTGCACTTATGCCAGGATATGTTCGCATGTTCGTGTGTGGGGTGGAATTTGTTCGCACGAGTCAGAATCTGTTCGTGTGTGTGTGATCTAATAGGTCCACATGGGCGCCAGGATACACGAGGTATGTCCGTGCGTGATGGAATGCGTCCGTGCATTCCATCATGTGTGCTATATTCTATCAGTGTGTGATGCTAGGTGTCCACACGTACAAACGTATCAGATTAAGTCCGTGTGTAGCAGAATCTGTGTGTATGTATCAATATGTGCCAATATGTGATGGTGCTCATGCTGCCAAGTGTGCGTGCCCCGAAAGCACCTCCAGCGCTCTCAGCTCACTATTGTGCATCTACTTGAGTTTCGAATATGCTCATTAAAGATCAAATTAACACTCCGTTTGCTATAACCCATCATTCATTTAGCCTTTCATACGCTCCCAGTAATACCGACATTTATCTTGTATGCAGCTGTCAATATTAAAGTAAAGGAATAACCATCTACGTGATGATGAATGTTGCTTGTTCTCCCACTATGTCCGACTCGGACTGTTTGATGCATTTGAAGAGCCGTTCGACGGGCGGGAGTCTTGGGGGGGGGAGGAGGGAAGGGGAGGTGGGGGATTCCGACTCTGTACGGTTAATCATGAAAATGAAATGTACTGGTAGTTCCACGAGTTGGGGTAACTGATGTACGTGGAACAGCACGGCGGGCATGGATTTGCTGTGCAATGCAACACACACACACTTACATAGAAACATAGATAGATAGATAGATAGATACACACATACATACACACACACATACATACACATACATACATACATACATACATACATACATACACACATACATACACACAAATACACACACACATACATACATACATACATACACACACAAATACACACACACATACATACATACACACACACATACGTACACACATACATACATACACACACACAAATACACACACATACATACATACATACACACATACTTTGACAAACACAGACACACACACACACACACTTACATACATACATAGATAGATAGATACACACACATACACACACACGTACATACATACATACATACACACATACTTTGACACACATACATACATACATACATACTTTGACACACACACACACACACATACATACATATGCAAACATACTTTCATAAATACACATACATACATAGATACAAACATACATATACACACATACATACACACACACACGCACATACACACGCACACACACACACACACATACATGCATATGCACACACATATAGACATACATACATACTTGGACACACACACATACATACACACATACATGGACATACATACACACATACATGGACAAACACACATACATACACACATACACTTGCATAGCTACACATAAACACACATACACACACACAGCTACACATAAACACACATACACACACACACACACACACACACACACACACACACACACACACACACACACATAAATACATACACAAATAGACATACACAAACACAGACACACAGACACCGACAGAGACACACACATACACAATTACACACACAATCATACACACACAAAGAATGCATGATACATGTAATGACAAGACAATACGACGGCACCGATCGGGTTTCGAGGCCACAATAAGTGAGGGAAGGGATGCTAGGAAGAGTGCAGGGAGCGCACGGAGAGTCCAGGGAAATCAGCAGAAGCACGCGGAGCGCACGGGGAGCGCACAGGGAGCGCACGGGGAATGCATCGCCTCCGTGTCGCCCGCCCAACACCTGCCCAAACGGACCCCACTGGTGCCGTGAGCCCCGCACTCGCCTCGGGCTCTCGGCGACCAATGCTTTGCAAAGACGCCGACTCCGGAGACGCTCCGAGTCCAAGAAAGTATCGGCGGCCAAAAACAAGGGGCGAGCGGAACGAAGCATCTTTCTGCGCTCGCCCCCCCCCTCCTCCTCCTCCGCTCCCCGACGCCCCCCCCCCTGCTGCCGCTCGCTCCTTCTCGCCGGGATTTTTTTTTTTTTCAAAAAGTGAGCCGTAAATTCGAGCAGAGAACAGAGCGAGATAAGGATGGAGGAGGCGAACCAAAGAAGCGCAAGACGGACCGCAGGACTTACGCGAGAGGTCCCGCTTGCTCAGGTGCTGTGGCTTGCCCTGCTTGCGGCGAGACATGGTGCGCGCGCCCGGCCGCGTCACATTCGGCGGTGGCGCGAGGCCGGTCCGGAGCAAATCAGCTCCTCAATGGCCGCGCGCGACATAAAATAAATCGGAAATAATACAAAGATGGCGGGCGGGGGGTTGGGGGGGAGGCGAGGGAGACGGATTGTGGGATAGCAACGGCGTGGAGCGCGACGCGCGAGGGGGCTGCAACCTCCAAGTTCAAGTACACGACGTGCGCCTGCTCCCCTCCCCTCTCCTCCCCTCGGTCCCTCCCCCTCCCTCGAACTTGGACGTCAGCCCGCGGCGGCGAGCGGCGCACACCAGCGGACCGGCGGCGGATCCGCTAAGCGCCGCCCGTGTACGCACGAGCCGCGTCGCCCGTAAAGCCGACGGCCGGTGATGGAGAGGAGGACTGGGAGGGCGGGGGAGGTGTTTGTAGGAGGGTGTGTGTTGAGGGGGGAGGTTGGCGGTGAGGGGAGGGGAGGGGTTCGCGCGAATCCACGAAGCAGAGCGCGCGGTCCCGCCGAGCGCAGCACCATTGATCTGCGGCATCGACAGCAGCTGGTCCGATGAAATATCGAACGGTGGACAAGCAAAGTCCAATTTAAAGGTAAATATAGGTACTTTATGTTAACGAATCACGTGGTTTGATAACGATGGGGGGCGATGATGCGGGGGGGGGGGGGGGAGGAGGTGAGTGAGGGGTCCGCGCTGCCCTCACCGCCCCTGTCTATGTCCCCCACCCTTCATCCTCTGATTATTCCGAGGCTTTCAAAGTCACGCAGGCGAATCGGGCCGGGGTTAGGCCCGGCGACCTCGGTATTATATTGACCGGCGAGCCCATTAAAGTGACCGACCGAGTAAGATGCGAAGCTCTCTAAGGTTAGCCGCCATAGATCGTATCGATCCGTCCGCTCTTTTCACTCGGCCTGTCCCGCGCTCCCGATCGATCCCACCATCCTTTTGATGGCGGACACGCGGTGCTCGCGCCGGCGACAATGTCCCGCCAAAAGAGTCCGTGCGCTATTTGCGGCTCAACTTCGCGATTTCAGACACGTCAAGTAGTCGAGAGAGCGTCTGCCGTGTTCCCACGAGCGCTTGTGAGTTCAGGACATGGAGTATCGGTGTGGGTATGAGGTCTCCCGGTGACCAATAGGCACGTTCCCTTTGGCTTATGAATTCCCTGAGAGTTGAATACACGAGCGGGAATCCCCAGTCCCTTTGGGTTTTTTTTTTTAAACCG
>NC_136269.1:32406977-32416977 GCF_964187855.1 Myxine glutinosa | reverse complement strand
ACCCCCCTGGCGTTAATTCAGCGATCGGACCGGGATTCGAACCCAGGATCCTTGGATTGATCCCAAGCTGGCACCCTAACCGCTAAGCCAACACCATTCAACATCATACCTATTTCATTCATTCACAATCGATATATGCTACGGCATCCCCATCTTGTCTTCCGCTCCCTTTATTATATGTTTTATGTGTCCGTTTGTTTTTTTTTGTCCCCCATCGCACCGCGGAGCGAAAGGGGGACTATGGTTTTCCCCTCCGTCCGTGTGTGCGTCCGTGCGTACGTGCACTGCAATATTTTTATAAAAGTAAGCAACAACAACAACAACATGCATTTTAAAGGCCATTTTCCCTGCTAGAGCGGGGGTTAGCCTTTGCTTTTATCAGGTTAGCACAACTGATATATGCTTTTATAAAAGTAAGCGAAGGACCGAATTCTAATTTAGTGTGTGGGTTCAACTAGGCATATGGAAGAACCCTATTGAAAATTTAGGTCGCCACGTCAAAATGCAAGATGGCTGTCAACTTCATCCAAGATGGCTATATATATATTTCAGTTATTCACAATCTACATACCTGCTTCATTCATTTATAATCGATATACAATATATCTATTTCATGCATTTACAATCGATATACCCGTTTTATTTATTCAAAATCGATATATATATATATATATATATATTTTATTTATTTATTATTTATTATTATTTATTATTTTTTTCATTCATTAACAATCGATATATACCTGTTTCGTTCATTAACAATTGATATATCCATTTCATTTATTTAAAATCGATACATATCTGTTTCATTCATTAACAATCAATACACGGTATACCTATTTCATTCATTCACATTCAATATACTTGTTTGATTCATTCATAATCTAAACATCTGTTTCATTCATTCACAATCAATATATCCGTTTCATTCATGAACAATTGATATATACCTATTTCATTCATGAACAATTGATATATACTTATTTCATTCATTCATAATCGATATACCTGTTTCATTCATTAACAATAATTGATAAACTTGCTTCATACATTCATAATCTAAAAAGCTGTTTCATTCATCACAATCAAAATACTTGTTTCATTCATTCATAATCGAAACAGCTGTTTCATTCATTCACAATCAATATACCTGTTTCCATTGATTGACAATTGATATATACCTATTTCATTCACAATCGATATAGCTGTTTCATTCATTAACAACTGATATATGCCGAATTTCATTCACAATCGATATACCTGTTTTCATTCATTACCAATCAATATATACTGTTTCATTCATTCACAATCGATATACTTGTTTCATTCCCTCAAAATGTAAACACCTGTTTCATTCATTCACAATCGATATACCGGTGCTGCTTTCATTCCTTCACAATAGATATCGCATCAGACGGATTGCGGTTAGCAACGGTACCACGTGCACGTGCACTTGCCTCTACAGGTGCACCGTTATTGATAATACACTGTACACATAATTGCATTATCACGAGTATTATTTTCATTATTGTTATCATTATTATTTATTTGTCCAAAGTTGGTTTGCAAGTGCTAATTATATATCTACCCACATGCTAATTATACATATATACATATACACACATATCATCATTGTTTCAATATATCAGCTGTTACACCAAGTGATGTGAGTTTTGCCTGTCTCTTCATTCATGATCTTCCATTGGCATATTCTTGGTATTATAAAGTAAGGAGTGAGAGGCGGACCAACATTGTTAGCATGTGGGTAGAGGTTTGAGTAATCACCGAGCCTGCACCACGTCAAGCCTACTCGATGGGGAGGGGGAAGCGGGGAGGGGAAGGGACAGAAGGGAAGGGGGAAGCGGGGAGGGTAAGGGGAAGGAGAAGGGTGGGGGGGGGGGGAGAGGGAATAGGGAGGGGGCAATGCCCGCACCATGTCGAGCATACTCAATGGGGGTGGGGTAAGTGTGGAGAGGAGGCATACCTGCATCACGTCGAGCATACTTTGTACTGAATGCGGCCGAAGGGGAAGGGGAGGCATATACCTGCACCACGTGAAGCATACTCAATGGGGAGGGGGAGGGGTAAGTGGAGGCATGCCTGCACCATGTCGAGCATAGTGTGGACTCAATGGGGATGAGGGGGAATGAGGTTGGAGAGGGGAAGGGGAAGAATGCCTGCACCACATCTCGAGCATACTGTGTACTCAATGGGGGTGAGGAGGAAGGGGAGAGGGATGCCTGCACCACGTCAAACATAGTCATTGGGGCAGGGGTGAGGGGGAGGCATGCCTGCACCATGTCTAACTCAATGAGGAGAGGGGGGGAGGGCATGGTTTCTGCTCCCCCTACCCCTCATCCTCCACTCCACTCCAGTGCTATAAATATCACAATGACTGGTAATGGTCAAAACGTTGGCATGACAAAGATCAGTAAGTACAAATGTTACCACCACGTTGGAGACAGATAACCTGTCTCATCAGTCCACTGGTGAGAGAAAGTCAGTAACTCATAGCATGCCCTCGTTAAACACCAACTACAACACATCTCCGGCCAAGGGGCCTACGTGGGCCAAGTTCCCCACATCACTCAAATGGCACGCCGTGGTGGGGCTCCAAGGGGCAGGAAGTGCGGCCAGGAGGACCTCATGCACGCGACTCATCAATTTCAATTCCATTCCGCGCGTCCAGGCGCGCCGGTTAACTCGGGACTCAGAGGGAAATCGGGAACGACGCGTGCTCCGACGGGCAACTGCGATTCCTTCGCCAAAGGTAATGAAGTTGCCTTTCCAGGAGCTTCATTTGCGCAAACGCGATGCCAGTGGTGGGGTTTCGGTGACTTCGGTGGAAAAGGATGGAGATTGCTGCCCGATCGACGAAGCCCCCATTAGGCTTTACGGCCTTATAACTAACCGTGGTGATTGGGTACAGGGCATGCGGCTTATTACATTAATAATTACGCCTCCGATATTACATGCTTAACATTAATCATCCCATGTTCCATCTATCTTCGCAGTAATACGTCCGTGTGCCGCTCTGGACCCGTCATGTGTGTTTACCTTGTCATCTTTGATAGGTCCGGCACCCGTGAAAAACCAAAATTGTGCGCTCTCAAAAAAAAATCCTAATTATATTGGATTTATTCGATTAGCCTGGTGTTGCTTAGCTGTTCGGGTGCCGGCTTGGGATCCTAGGATCCTGGGTTCTAAATCCGGGTCGATCCCTGAATTAACACCAAGGGGTTGACTCAGCCTGTCATCCCTCTGAGGTCCGCAAATTGAGTACCAGTTCACTGGTAATTCCCTGTGTGTCGCAAGAGGCGACTAACAGAGTTGGCGGCAGGAAGGGCATCCGGCCATAAAACATCGCTTCAAAAAGGGGACCACGATGCCCAAAAAAGGCCAACCCCCGCTCTGTGGGGGAAAATGGCCTCTAAAAATGGTTCATTGGATTTATTCGAACATGGAGCACGTGACTTCATTCAAACGATACATTTTGCCTTACCTTTATGGCTCGTGCCAAACTATCCATGGAGATGGTGAAACAAATGGCCGAATGGTTAATTGTCTCTGCTCTCAAAGAGGGTAAAGGAAATGAGGATGCTCAATCGAACAATGGAGTTTTGATAACAATGGAGAATAATGGAGTTTTGATAACAAAGGAGAATAATGGAGTTTTGATAACAATCCTTAGATTGCTGCTTGTTGAGCCACATAGGCCTCGAGCTTGAGACGTCAAGCACGAAACCCCTGTATACCTGTATACCCTATTACCCCACGGTAGTTTAACTACACTTTTAGTGAGCATTCGATTCTCGCCATTTTGAAGCAAGCAGGGAATAATTGGGCTAAACGTTGAGTTATGATGAGTATTTTATGTTTTGTAAGGTATTTCACCCAATTTTGTCTTCTCATTCATATTTGGCGAATATTTTGGGTTTTGGTGATTATCTGGAAACCTTAGTTGCTTGCTGGTAGGTTTCAGTGAGTATCTGGCCAAACCTTTAGTTTCTGTAAATATTTTGGGTGTGGGTGATGATCTGGAAACCTTAGTTGCTTGCTGGTAGGTTTCTGTGAGTATCTGGCCAAATCTTTAGTTTCTGTGAACATTTGGGTGTGGGTGATTATCTGGAAACCTTAGTTGCTTGCTGGTAGGTTTCTGTGAGTATCTGGCCAAATCTTTAGTTTCTGTGAACATTTGGGTGTTGGTGATTATCTGGAAACCTTCGTTGCTTGCTGGTAGGTTTCTGTGAGTATCTGGCCAAATCTTTAGTTTTCTGTGAACATTTGGGTGTTGGTGATTATCTGGAAACCTTCGTTGCTTGCTGGTAGGTTTCAGTGAGTATCTGGCCGACCTTTTGGTTTCTGTAAATATTTTGGGTGTGGGTGATTATCTGGAAACCATAGTTGCTTGCTGGTAGGTTTCAGTGAGTATCTGGCCAAATCTTTAGTTTCTGTGAACATTTGGGTGTTGGTGATTATCTGGAAACCTTAGTTGCTTGCCGGTAGGTTTCAGTGAGTATCTGGCCAAATCTTTAGTTTCTGTGAACATTTGGGTGTTGGTGATTATCTGGAAACCTTAGTTGCTTGCCAGTAGGTTTTGGTGAGTATTTGGCCAAGCTTATAGTTTCTGTGAATATTTTGTGTGATGGTGATTATCTGGAAACCTTAGTTGCTTGCTGGTATGTTTCGGTGAGTATCTGGCCAAACCTTTAGTTTCTGTGAATATTTGGGTGTTGGTGATTATCTGGAAACCGTCCACCATCATCTCCTCCTGGTGAAACTCCCAAAATCCAGAGCCACTGCTCACTTCCACTCATTCGTTGCTCTTTTTCCCCACCTGTGAAACGAACTTCCACATTCTCTTCAATCTCATTCTTCCCTGCAGGTCTTCAAGGTAGATGTTCACCAACATCCCAGATCATCCCCCATCCAGATTCATGATCTTTTCTATCCTCGTCAACTCACCCACCTCCTTCCAGGTTTCCTTCATGAGAGGTTGCTTCTGTATCCATGTTGTCCACCCCCTGTGTCCTCTCCCACCCTTTATTATTCCTCACATCCCTCATCTTTGAAATCTCCCTTTATTTTTCCCCTCAACCCCTCTGTTGTGTTCCCCATCTCTTTCTACTGTTCGTTGTGTTCTGTTGCTTCCTGATCCGTTCTATGTTCCCACTTCTCCACGAGCATCGATTCGAAATGAAAGAGGTTCTGGCTAAACTTTTTGTTCCTGTGAATATCTTAGTTTTCGAGAAGTATCTCGCCAAACTTTGGGTTATGGTCAATATTTGGAGAATTTTGATTTCTGTTGTGTATTTGGCCAACTTATGGGTCCTGCTGAATATTTCACACACTGTTCAACCAATATACATGTGACGTTTAAATAATTTCACCCAGCTTTACACTTACAAGAATCCAACATTGTTATATTTTTCAATATACTCGTATAGGCATTGTGAGCATCTCGTTGCAAGAACATTTTGAAGTAAAAATTATATATATATGTGTATATATATATATATATATATATATATGTATATATATATATATATATATATATATATATATATATATATATATATATATATATATATATATATATACACAGTCGTGGCCAAAAATATTGACACCCTTGCACTTTTTTCAAATAACTCACAATTTGCTCTAAAAATAAGTTGAAATTGACTAAAGTATTTGGTCTCCACAATTCTTTATTTCACTCTTTATATTACAGAACCTTTGTTTTTGATTCAGAACTTCATATATCCTTTTAAATCAGAAAATAAAAAGAAATGGCATTGACAAAATTATTGACACCCAAGACTTAATGTTTGGGAGCAAAGGCTTTGGACAAAACAACTGCAGTCAAGCGCTTCCTATTGTATACAGTATCGAGGCTCGTGAAAGAGCTAACATTTATCACACAAACAAATCAAACAGACAAACAAAGTATATAAAAAGGGGAGCGGTAGACAATATGGGGAGAGAAGGGGAAGCACACAAACACAACATTTGAGAGCAGGGACATCAGGAGATGTGTGGGAGGGAGAGGGCTTGGGGGGAGAATGCGTGGGAATGGGTGGGGGGGGGGGGGGGTGGGAGAAGTTTAAAACACAAGGACACCAAGGACTTCCAGGAAAGAAGTTGGTAGAAAAGTTTTGGTATTTCAAAAAAGTGGATTTGGGGTGAAATTAGCAGGGGTAGAAAAGATCAAGGTTTTGGATGGGGGAAGATAAGAGATGGTGGTGAACAGCTGTTTTAAAGACCTGGAGGGAGGAGTGGGATTGAAGAGAGTGAGGGGGTTTGTTCCAGAGGTGGGAGAAAAGAGGAGTGAAGGTGAGCAGAGAGTCTTGATTTTGGCAGTTTAACCATAAGAGGGTTGCAGGCAGATCTTGTGCGACCTGTAGGAATATTTGGGGGACAAAGCCCAGAGAGAACTGGGGGAGCAAGGCCGGAGAGGAGTCGGTAGAAGACGGAAAGACCACCAACCTGCCTGCGGTGAGTAAGTGAAAGGCCCTCGGAGTTAGCTTCATCGCGGGAGATTCCAATGATTCTGAACGCTTTGGTTTCAACAGCGTGTAGACGAGCTAGGTGTGAGGCAGGAGCACCAGCCCAGAGGGGAGAGCAGTATTCCATTGAGCTGCGGATGAAAGCCTTGTATGTGGTGAGGAGCTCAGGTGTGCCAAGGAAGGACTTCGCACGACGGAGGATGCCCAGTCAGCGACTGGCTTTGGAGGCCAGATTTGAAATGTGGTTTTCCCAGGAAAGATCATGGCAGATAGTGAGACCCAAAAGCTTGAGTGACAGAACTTCTTGGTGAGGATTATTCAGAAAGTGGATGGGAGGGTTGTCCAGTCGGTCTTTTCGGAGAGACATCGTAAGAGTGTGAGATTTGTCAGGATTGAAAGACATGTTCCACTTGTTTGACCAGTCTGTGATTTTGTCCAAGTCTGCAGAGAGTGAGGAGGTTGCAGACTGCCGATCTGAGGGATGAGTAATGGAGCGGCAGAGAGTGGAGTCATCAGCAAAGAGATAGAGAGGATTTTCAAGAGAGTCAGAGAGATCATTGATGAAGACCATAAAAAGCACAGGGCCCAGAACACTGCCTTGGGGAACTCCAGCCTGAACAGGAAGAGGAGATGAGAGAAACCCATTTAGGGCCACATGTTGACTACGACTAGAGAGGAAGTCCGCCAGCCATGCGTGGAGATTTCCATGGATATCAAAGGAGGAGAGTTTGGTGAGCAGAGCGGGGTGCCAGACCGTATCGAAGGCAAGTGATATGTCAAGGGAGACAGCTCTAATTTCCTGTTTGACATTGAGGACCTCCATCCATTGTTGAGACAGCAGAAGCAGCATGTACAGAGTAGAGTGACCTGGTCTGAAACCAAATTGATGATCAGAGATCAAGCCGTTGGAGAAGAGAAAAGATTTCATATCCGAAGCAATGATGGATTCCATGACTTTGCTGATAATTGGGAGAAGGCTGATTGGTCTATAGTTGCTAGGATCTGTTTGTGCACCTTTTTGTGTAAAGCGGTGATGTTGGCTGATTTCCAAGCAGATGGCAGATGACCTTGAGCAAAAGAGAGGGTGAAGAGAACAGAGAGAGGGAGTGAAAGAGCGGAAGAACAGGATTTTAGGACCCGTGGGCTGATGCCGTCAGGTCCAGTTGCAGAATCAGAGTTGAGGGTTGACAGAAACTTTTCCACCTTGTCAGGAGGAAAGGACACAGAATCCAGGAGCAGCTGGGTACGACTGGGTACGGTGGGTACAGCGAGGGATGGGTTTGGGACACAAGATTTAGAGGCAAACACAGAGTTGAGGCATTCAGCTTTTTCACGTTAGATGGAGGAGTCAGCTGTGTAGCCGTTTGAGGTAAGGGAGGGGATGGAGGGGGAACAAACACCAGAAACAGATTTGACCAGACGCCACCAGGATTTGGAAGAGGGACACAGATAAGAGAGTTCGGTCTGGAGAACGGAGAGATCCAATCCTAATTCCTATATCCATGAATGAACTTCCTCCACCACTCTACTGGCAGTTTGGCCCACTCTTCTTGTGCAAACTGCTGTTCTCCCAAGTGCTGTTTTCAGATCTCCCCACAGGTGTTCAATGGGATTTAGATCTGGACTCATTGCTGGTCACTTCAGAACAGTCCAGAATTTTGTCTTGAACCATTTCTGGGTGCTTTTTAAAGTGTGTTTAGGGACATTGTCCTGCTGCAAGACCCATGACCTTTGACGGAGATACAGATTTCTGACACTGAGTTGAACATTGCGCTCCAAAATGCCTTGGTAATCTCCTGATTTCATGATGTCATGCACACATTCACCAGTGCCAGAGGCAGCACAGCAACCACAAAACATCACTGAACCTCCTCCATGTTTGACTGTAGGGAAGGTGTTCTTTTCTTTGAAGGCTTCATTTGGTTTTCTGTGAACATAGAGATTATGTCCTTTACCAAGAAGCTCTAATTTGGTCTCATCTGTCCTCAGGACATTCTCCCAGAATGATATTGGATTGTTCAGGTGTGTTTTGAAAACTCCAGTCACGCTTTCTCAGCAGTACGGGTCCTCCTGGGTCTCCTACCACAGAACCCCCTTTCATCGAGTTGGGGGACGGATAGTGTGAGTTGAAACTGTCATACCTTGTGTCTGAAGGTCAGCTTGAATCTCTTTGGCAGTTGATGGAGATGCATTCTCCACCATTTGAACAATCCTTCACTGCAATATTTGATCAAGTTTTCTCTTGCGGCCATGGCCAGGGAAGTTGGCTACAGTGGCACGGGTCTTAAACTTCCTGATAACATTGCGTACGGTGGAAACAGGAACATCAAGGTCTCTGGAGATGGACTTATAGCCTTGAGATTGTCCATGCTTGGCTACAATCTTGTGTCTGACCTCCTCAGACAATTCTCAGGTTTTCTTTCTTTTCTCCATGCTCATTACACACAGTGACACAAAACAGCAGAATGACTCCTTTTCTCTATTCAAACTGGTTCAATGAGTGATTTTTATATTGCAGGCACCTGCAACTCACCACAGGTGAGTTCAATCCCAAAGTAAAGGAGATTCACCTGCTTGAAATCGAATTATGCCTAACTTCTTGAAGGTGCCAATAATATTGTCCGGGTCATTTTAGGATTTGTGTGTGGAATAAGCTAAGCTTTCGTAATTTTATCAGCTTTTTTTTGTTTTGTTCCACTGTAAACCAAAGAAATACAAATGTGGATATCAAAATATTGTTTAATTTCAACAACAATTTTCTGGAAGAAATGTGTAAGGGTGCCAATATTTTTGCATACTTACACACACACACACACACACACACACACACACACACACACACACACACACACACACACACACACACACACACACACACACACACACACACACACACACACACACACACTAGGGTGGGTGTTAGCTTGGCTGCTCCACCATGTTTATTTTCGATGCTGTGGATTCTGGTAGTGCAAGCTGTTATTTTGTTGTTGTTGTTTGTGTTCTCGCTGACTGGGGGTGGAGGTAGGTAGGCAAACAACTGTAGTTGCTGCATGTGGAGGCGTATGTGCCCCTGCTGGCCCATCTTAGCCGATCATATCGAGGTTGAAGGGCCGAAACGGGATGATGCCAAGAATTGAAGACCCAGGTCAGTGAGGCACACTGGTGACCAGGTGTGTTATGAAATTATATATATATATACATTATGATATATGATTTTTAGTGGAAACAATATTCGCCATGAGGTTATGGAAGGAGCCTAATATGTTGTTCGGAATTGTTGAGAGACTTTCCCTCATGTAGTTATAGCTTTCCAACTAATTACAAGGAACCAAAAAAGAAACATTCCTGAGAAACTTCTGCACGTTTGAATTACGTGTGGAGTAGAATGGTGTAGTCTTGGCAGCTCCTTGTTGCACAAGTGCCCTGTTTGCAGCAAGCAGTCCTCGATTTGAATTTGCTCCTCCCCAGCCAAGCTGGCTCGTGCTATTTCT